>NW_028319043.1:0-184312 GCF_062004578.1 Staurois parvus
ACAAATCCAACTCCACACCCTCCCAGGGAATACAAATCACGCTCCACTCCCAGGGGAATACAAAATCCTTCTCCACCCCCCCAGGGGAATACAAAGAGAGTATACAAATTTGGTTCCACCCCCCAGGGGAATACAAAATATGGCTCCACCCCCCCCAGGGGAATACAAAATATGGCTCCACCCCATCCCCCCCCCCCCCCAGGGAATACAAAATCTGGCTCCACCCCCCAGGGAACACAAAATCTGGCTCCACCCCCCCGGGTATACAAATCCGGCTCCCCCCCCCCCCCCCAGGGTATACAAATCTGGCTCCACACCCCCGGGTATACCAGTCCCGGTCCCCCTGCACGGTGTGACCCCGGATTGTGTTGGATTATAATTGGTTTCTCCCGTTGCAGAGAAGGACACGATGGACGTTTGGTGTAATGGACAGAAACTGGAGACCGCGGTAGGTGGCCACAGATCACATGACGCTTATTGATTGTTATTGATTCGGTCACTAAGATGAAGCCGATCAGATGTTATAAATGACCCAGGGGAGTCCTGCCCCTTGTGCTGCCAGAGTCCCGCCCCTTGTGCTGCCTTCATGTCCCCCTGGAAGGATTAGATGGCTTCATTCTTCATCCTCACACTCATCCTTGGGTCAGTATGGAGCCTCAGGGATCCCAGGCCCTCTACTGCCCACTGATGTGGTGTCAGTTGACATTCAAAGTGGTTGTAAACCTTCCATAACCCCAGTGAGGTGATCGGCCCCAGATACAGAGATGAAACTAATCCGCCTACATAAGTTGTACCTGTTTATCTGCAGTCTTCTCTCTACAGCCGTTCAAAGTGCAGACTTTATATAGCTTGTCTGAGAGTTCAGAAATCAGGGGGCAAGGAACTAAAGTTACAATCTGCAGAGCTCAGTGAGAGCTGACTGGAGGGAAGGGGTGTGTCCTCATCGGTGGCAGCTCCAGCATGGACACCATTTCTGACTTTCACATTCAGCTTTACAGCCCCCGGATTACTTCTGATGGCGCCCCCCCCCCCCCCTCCCTCCAATGTGCCTCAGCTCCCCTGTCCCTGCTGGGTGTCATGAGGGGGAGTGGCTAATATCCTGATCTCGGTGTGAAGAACGAACCTGGAAGCGCTCATCTCTGATCACTTCTGGGTTCACAGCCGTCCGTATCGGCCACAAGGACTGTGAAAGGATCTGATTGGGCCGTGTGCACCCAGGAGAATGCACTATGATATCCTATAGGGGGGCTTGTCTGCTGGTATAGATATGATGCTGAGAAGTTTAACCCCTCCAAGTCCAGACACTCCCTCCTCCCCCCCCCCCCCCCCTTTCCTGCCCAGGCCAATTTTCAGCTTTCAGCGCTGTCACACTTTAAATGACAATTCTGTGGTCATGCAACACTGTACCCCCCATACAGGGGGGGCAGGAGGGCACGGGGGGGTCAGGAGGGCAGAGTAGGGGGGGGGGAGCAGTTAGCAGAGCAAAGTACAGGGGGAGTCAGGAGGACACAGTACGGGGGGGGGCACAGTATGGGGGTGGGAGTCAGGAGGGCACAGTACAGAGGGGGGGGTGGAGTTAGGAGGGGCACAGTATGGGGGAGGGTTAAGAGGGGCACAGTATGGGGGAGGGTTAAGTGGGGCACAGTACAGGGGAGGGGTGGGAGTCAGGAGGGGCACAGTACGGGGGAGGGGTGGGAGTCAGGAGGGGCACAGTACGGGGGAGGGGTGGAGTTAGGAGGGGCTCAGTACAGGGAGGGGGGGTCAGGAGGGGCACAGTACAGGGGGGGTCAGGAGGGGTACATTACAGGGGGGGGGGTGGAGTGGAGTTAGGAGGGGCACATTACGGGGGGGTGGAGTTAGGAGGGGCACATTACGGGGGGGTGGAGTTAGGAGGGGCACATTACGGGGGGGTGGAGTTAGGAGGGGCACATTACGGGGGGGTGGAGTTAGGAGGGGCACATTATGGGGGGGTGGAGTTGGGAGGGGCATATTACGGGGGGGGGTGTAGTTAGGAGGGGCACATTACGGGGGGGGGAGTAGAGTTAGGTAACGGCACATTACGGGGGGGTGGAGTTAGGAGGGGCACATTACGGGGGGGGGGGGGAGGGGGAGTAGAGTTAGGTAACGGCACAGTACGGGGGGGGGTCAGGAGTGCACTGTTAAATTCTTAGCACGTTATTTTACCGCTCGACTTTTTCCGTCGTGATTTCGCTCAGTCCGGGTCACATCGCTGTGATTTAGAATCGCACAATTTGTGTGATTTCAGCGCAATTTCTGAAGACTTTATTGTGATTTGTGAAGATTTTCAGCAATTTATTGCTATTTTCTGTGTGATTTCCACTCAAATCTCAATAAACTGCAGAAACTGTAACTACTTTAGAAATCGCTCCGCAGCAAATCGCACATTAAGGCGCTGACCGTCACAGTCATTGGATGCGATTTCAGGTGTGACTACAATTCACAAATCACAGCGGTATGAGCGGGCTGTCAGTAAATTCACCCCATAGGCCCCCCCCCCCCCCCCCCCCCCGGGTGTACCCAGATTTCCGGACTACCTGTAAGAAGCAGAACACGCAGCAATGGGATAGGCGCTGTTATTGGCAGTTCTCATTTTCTTGTATGGATGAAACTTTATTGATATGAACATTGTGTACAGATTACAAAGTCCCATTTTATTTGTAGAACGTCCCCAACGTTGTGTCTCCTGTCCGCAGGGGGAGTTTGTGGAGGACGGTACGGAGACGCACTTCAGCATCGGCAATCACGATTGCTGCATCAAGGCGGTGAGCAGCGGCAAGCGGCGGGAGGGGATCATCCATACGCTGATCGTGGACGATTGTGAGATTCCGGAGAGCGTGGAGTAACTGCGTCACACGGACCTCCAGATTCGGATCAGGGACAGATAGTCGTCATGTTTAACCCTTTCCCTGCAAGTCATGGACTGTAGTGCCCCCTGGAGGGTGTAGCTGGTTAGTGCCGCTCCTCTATAGGGGTGTGTGAACCCTGTGATGGGGGGGGCAGACCAATCACAGAGCTGGACAGAGGTCACATGGAATGATCCACCTGCCGGCCCACTTCCAGGCCTGTTTATAAAGATCACACCTCCGGTTCGTGTTTTCCTCCAGATATTGTAAATTGCTGTTTATTTTAGAAGCTGCTCCCGACTATTTTCTTCTGTTTCAGCAAATATACAAAAATAAGGCAGAAAAATCCATTTTACAGGAAATTTCTCAATTTTATGAACATTATTCTGCTTTTTTCAGGTTGTTTTCCTATCACTGTAAGGTGGAACTCCAAGCAAGGCCAAACTGATGCCCTCTGCAGGCTGACCGCATTAATACGGCTGTTTCTGGTTTTACCTGTCACATGATGTTACCTGTGGATCCTGCCAGTAAATCCTTTTATTAGTCTACTTCCTGTAACATTGACAACACTGTTTGTTCTGTTCCCAAATCACAGAGCAGTGTTGTCACCTTCTGGACAGGGGACTCGTAGATGGACAGGTAGACTTATGTGAGAGACAACTCCAGGTAATCTACAAAAAAACCTTTTTTTTTTCCTTTTGAAAGAAAGTAAAACATATGACTAAAAGCTGACCAATGTAACCCCCTTCCCTCCCCCTTTCTTTTTTTCTCTCCCTCCCCTTTTCTCCCCCCCCCCCCCCCCTTCCCCGGCAGTGTGTATGGTTTGTCCCAACCCATGTAAATGCCAACAACTGTGTTGGACAGCTTGGCCTTTTCCTGGAAGTGGTCTACTGGCAGGATCACCAAGTGATAGAACTGCTATGGGGGAGGAGCCGATCCTGCTGATTCTCCTCCCTCTGGCCGAGTCTTCAGTCCTGCTCAGTAGTACAGTTGCTTACTCTGATTTCACTGCACACTGTGAGCCCCCCCCCCCCCCCCCCCGGGGACGGTAAAATATTGGCGGGTTAAAATTCAGCCTTAATGCCACCAACAGACTTCATCATGTGACTTTTTTTTTCCCCAGAGTTCCACTTTAAACCACATCCAATCCTTTATTTCTCATGTATGGAGGTGGAGAGGAGACTTTCTTCGAGGCAGCTTCTTCTTTTTCTCATCAGACTTGTAATGATCAGTGCTGGAAGTTGGGGGAGGGGCTTTTATCTCCCCGATCTTTATAAATCGGCCCAATTGTATGGTATGCAGAGGGTGCCGGGACTCTGCCATATAGAGGGGAGATGTGGTGTAGATTTGACATCTCAGGATTAGAATGAAAATATATCTACAGCAAAGTGTCACATGCTCTGTATACTGTGATCATGGCTTCCTATTATATCGGAGGAGGACGGGGCCGTGTGGTAGATGGTCAGACATATCGGAGGAGGACGGGGCCGTGTGGTAGGTGGGCGTACATATCGGAGGAGGACGAGGCGGTGTGGTAGGTGGGCGTACATATTGGAGGAGGACGGGGCCGTGTGGTAGGTGGGCGTACATATCGGAGGAGGACGGGGCCGTGTGGTAGATGGTCAGACATATCGGAGGAGGACGGGGCCGTGTGGTAGGTGGGCGTATATATCGGAGGAGGACGGGCCGCTGTGGTAGATGGTCATACATATTGGAGGAGGACAGGCCGGTGTGGTAGGTGGGCACACGTGTCGGAGAGGATGGTGTGGTTTGGTACATGTATCGGAGGAGGATGGGCCAGTGTGGTGGGTAGGTGCACATTTCAGGAGGAAGGGCCAGTGTGGTGGTTTGGCACATGTATCAGTGGAGGATGGGCCGGTATGGTAGATAGGCGTACATATCGGAGGAGGACGGGGCAGTGTGGTAGGTGGGCATACATATCGGAGGAGGACAGGCCGGCGTGGCGGTTTGGTACATGATTCGGAGGAGGACGGGCCGGCGTGGTGGGCTGGTACATGTATCGGAGGAGGACGGGCCGGCGTGGTGGGCTGGTACATGTATCGGAGGAGGACTGGCTGGCGTGGTGGGCTGGTACATGTATCGGAGGAGGACGGGCCGGTGGGGTGGGTTGGTACGTGTATCGGAGGAGGACGGGCCGGTGTGGTTGGTTGGTGCGTGTATCGGAGGAGGACGGGGCGGTGTGGTGTGGTGGTTTGGTACATGTATCGGAGGAGGACGGGCCGGTGTGGTTGGTTGGTGCGTGTATCGGAGGAGGACGGGGCGGTGTGGTAGGTTGGTACGCGTATCGGAGGAGGACGGGGCGGGGTGGTGGGCTGGCACATATATCGGAGGAGGACGGGGCGGGGTGGTGGGCTGGCACATATATCGGAGGAGGACGGGCCGGGGTGGCGGTTTGGTACATGTATCGGAGGAGGACTGGCTGGCGTGGTGGGCTGGTACATGTATCGGAGGAGGACGGGGCGGGGTGGTGGGCTGGCACATATATCGGAGGAGGACGGGCCGGGGTGGCGGTTTGGTACATGTATCGGAGGAGGACTGGCTGGCGTGGTGGGCTGGTACATGTATCGGAGGAGGACGGGCCGGGGTGGTGGGCTGGTACATGTATCGGTGGAGGACGGGCCGGGGTGGCGGTTTGGTACATGTATCGGAGGAGGACTGGCTGGCGTGGTGGGCTGGTACATGTATCGGAGGAGGACGGGCCGGGGTGGTGGGCTGGCACATGTATCGGAGGAGGACGGGCCGGGGTGGTGGGCTGGCACATGTATCGGAGGAGGACGGGCCGGGGTGGCGGGCTGGCACATGTATCGGAGGAGGACGGGCCGGTGTGGTGGGTTGGTACGCGTATTGGAGGAGGACGGGCCGGGGTGGTGGGCTGGTACACGTATCGGAGGAGGACGGGCCGGTGTGGTGGGCTGGTACGCGTATCGGAGGAGGAAGGGCCGGGGTGGTGGGCTGGTACGCGTATCGGAGGAGGACGGGCCGGGGTGGTGGGCTGGTACGCGTATCGGAGGAGGACGGGCCGGGGTGGTGGGTTGGTACGCGTATCGGAGGAGGACGGGCCGGTGTGGTGGGCTGGTACGCGTATCGGAGGAGGACGGGCCGGGGTGGTGGGTTGGTACGCGTATCGGAGGAGGACGGGCCGGGGTGGTGGGTTGGTACGCGTATCGGAGGAGGACGGGCCGGGGTGGTGGGTTGGTACGCGTATCGGAGGAGGACGGGCCGGGGTGGTGGGTTGGTACGCGTATCGGAGGAGGACGGGCCGGGGTGGTGGGCTGGTACGCGTATCGGAGGAGGACGGGCCGGGGTGGTGGGTTGGTACGCGTATCGGAGGAGGACGGGCCGGGGTGGCGGTTTGGTACATGTATCGGAGGAGGACTGGCTGGCGTGGTGGGCTGGCACATGTATCGGAGGAGGACGGGCCGGGGTGGTGGGCTGGCACATGTATCGGAGGAGGACGGGCCGGGGTGGTGGGTTGGTACGCGTATCGGAGGAGGACGGGCCGGGGTGGTGGGTTGGTACGTGTATTGGAGGAGGACGGGCCGGGGTGGTGGGCTGGCACATGTATCGGAGGAGGACGGGCCGGGGTGGTGGGTTGGTACGTGTATTGGAGGAGGACGGGCCGGTGTGGAGATCAGTATACAGAAATAATACCACAGCCGGCACACTCTGTCATCTTTCCCTCTCGATGTGGCAGAACCCTGAATTCCTATTGTGTTCCTCTCTCTGAAGCTCCTCATTGGACCCCTGGCGGGTCACACGTCCTGGCCTATCAGCGATCGCTGTGTCTTCATGTAGTGCACCAGAGCCATAGCACAGGATCCAGGTGCCGGGAGGTGTTCTATAGATTCCATGTATACAATGTTATATATGTTCTATGATGTAAATATTACAGATTTTTGTTTTAGGAAATTTTTTTTTACTTTAAATCTTCCTGTAATTTCCCTCATTGGTGTTGCTGCTCACAATAAAATTAAACTTTTTGTTTTAGTTTGTTTTTATTCTCCAAAACTTCGTTTTCCAGAAGTGACAAAGCAAGATCTCACAGGGTGGGGTGTCTACCATTCCCAGCCACCAAGATGGATCTATTGGGCCTCATTTGGTGAGCGGGTATAACAGGAGTCAGAGGCCAGTGGCAGATCAGCTGAGGTGGAGGATTGTACACTATGGGACACGGTCAGTGCATCCGATGTTCTATGACACTTGGTGTTCACCTTACTAGCCTGGAGGATGGGAAAAATGGATGGTAGAGGGAGAGCAAAGGCTAAAGAAAGGGGGGGGGGTGAGAGAATGGATGTTCTAGGAAGTTCAGGAGATGGTGGAGTGGAGATCAGAGAAAGCCTGGAGGATACAAGAGCAGAGAGTGGAGGACGCCAGGGGTATGAAGAGAGGAGGCCTGGAGAAAGGGAAAAAATGGATGTCGGAGGAAACCTAGGGAAGGGAGAACAGAGGTAGGAGGAAGCTCTGGGGGAAGAGATAGGAGAATAGAGGTAGGAGGAAGCTCTGGGGGAAGAGTGAAGGATGGAGGAAAGTAACTACATTCCAGTGGCACACGTCTTCAGAATCCCACAAGAGCTTTGTCACAGCTAAAAAGCATAGTGGATCCCAACACGGTGGGTGGAGGAAACGCAGAGAAAGGGAAAGCAGAGGCTGGAGAGGTAAAGAGGAGGCCTAAGGAAAGAGCATAGATGTCACGAAGTCTGGGGGATGGTAGAGCAGAGGCAGAATAAAGCCTGGAAGATGGAAGTATATTGGCTGAAAAAACCGTAGGAAGCCCGAGGGATGGGAAGGTGGAGATCGACGGAAGCTCAGGGGTGACAGAGTGGAGACTCGGGGGGAGGAGAATAGATATCAGAGGAAGCACGGGGTCTAGTAGAGCAGATACTAGAAGATGAAAGAACAGGAAAGGAGAGTGGTGGTTGCAGGATGCCAAAAGGCATGGAAGAGCAGATCGCTGGGGGAAGAAAGAAAGGATATTTTAGGAATCCTGGGGTATGGTAGAGCAGAGGCTGAAGGAAACTTGGAGGATGAAAGAAAAGGCCATAGCAAGCCTAGAAGATAGGAGGGTGGAGGCCATTGGAAGCCCAAGGGTGGTAGAGAGGAGGCCAGAGGGAAGGGAAAATGGATATCAGAGAAAGCCTGGGGTCTAGTAGAGCAAAAGCTGAAGGATGAAAGCACAGAGACTATAGCAAGCCCAGAGTATAGGAGGGTGGTGGCCATAGAAAACCCAAGGGATTGGAGGACAGAGGCTCATGGAAACCTAGGGGTGGTAGAGAGGAGGGTGGGGAGAAGGGATATTGGAGGAAGCTCAGGGTCCAGTAAAGTGGAGGTAGGAGGGTGGTGGAGGCCATAGGAAGACCAAGGGATCGAAGGGCAGAGGCTACGGGACAGTAGAGAAGAAGCCTGGGGGAAGGAGGAATGGATATTAGAGGAAGTCTGGGGTCTGGTAGAGCAGGGCATGGAAAAGAACAGAGGCTGTAGGAAGCCCAAGAGATGGGAAGGGCAGAAGACCGGGGAAGATTAGGGGGTGGTAGAGAGAAGGCATGGGGGAAGGGAGATTGGATAAGCCTGGAAGAAGAAAGGCCAGAGGAGCGTGGAGGCTGGAGGAAGCCTGGAAGAAGAAAGGCCAGAGGAGCGTGGAGGCTGGAGGAAGCCTGGAAGAAGAAAGGCCAGAGGAGCGTGGAGGCTGGAGGAAGCCTGGAAGAAGAAAGGCCAGAGGAGCGTGGAGGCTGGAGGAAGCCCAATGTAGGAAGAGCATTCTCTCTGAACTGAAAACACAATCTTGTGATGCCATTATAATGCTTCAATAAGGAGTGGAGCAATATCCTGGATTTGTGTGTCACTGAATCTCAGACGAGCTGCGCAGCACCCTAGGTTCCAGGTCACAGCATGAGAGTCGGTCACTCACCTGCAGCGGCATCATTCTGGCAATCTTGTGTTCATGCGTTCTGTAAATTACTAATTCTGCCTCTCAGGGCCGTGGATAAGGGGGTAGCACCAGTCCTCCTGTACGGGGGGGGCCCAGGCAGCTGGAGGATTCAGATGTGAGCAGGGAGGGTGATCGGCGCGGTGGGGGGCAATTACTGGAACCGATCCCCTGTATGGCTCTACAGCAGCTGAAATCCGACTTCTCTCCCTCCTGCTGGCTTTCCGCTGCTGCAAAGAGAGCCATACAGGGATTGGTTCCAGTAATTGCCCCTCCCCCCACCCATCACCCTCCCTGTGCACCACACATTGCCCCCTTGTGTGCCCCCCACTCCACAGTGCTGCCAGCCTCTCTCCTCTCCTTCCCACCGGCATCTGCAAGCAAACAATAGGATCCTTCAGGATGATCTTTTTCTGAATGAACACGATGAGTTAGCAGTACCAATCACTCACTGTGTTCATTCATAAATGAAGCATAGTAACCAGTTTTTTTTCTTTGGGGGGGGGGGGGGGCTGTTAGGTTGGCTGTATGGGGCCCCGTGGTTTCTAACAGCTGCCATTCCCCATGTCATAGAGATGGAGAGGAAGATGTTACCCGGGCAGGGTGCAAACCACGGCTCCCTCTATAGGTACAATGGAGGAGTGTAGCTACCCAGAGACAGGAAGTGTGTTACTGGCAGGATCACCAGGTGGAAATAAAGGGGGAGGGGGACTGAACGAAGAAAATGATGGTCCCTGTCACATATGCGGTCCATTCGTTTCATCAGTTCACTCACAGTTTTTCAAAGAAAACACGGATCCACCACCAGTGCAAAAACAAATCGCTTGTCCGTTTCCATCTGTTTTTCAATCGTTCTGTTTATCTGACGGATGTCAATGTTAACAGATGACTATCCGGTTTTCTTGATTTCTGTTTTTGGATGGATGAAAAACGGACAAACGGTCCTCACGTGTGACGGGGGCCTCATTCAGTTGTCACATACTTGCATCTGGAGGAAAAGAAATGTCATCTCTAAACACGGAAAGGTTTCTTCACAGTAAGAGCTGTGAGAATGTGGAATAGACTCCCTCCAGAGTTGGTTGTGGCCGGCTCAGTGGATTGCTGTAGGAAAGTCCTGGATTCTTTCTTGGATACACAGAATATAACTGGATATAGATAAAATGGTATAAAGTGAGCGCTCCTAGGTAAGCAGCTAAAGCACTAAAGGTAATCACAGTGTACCCATAAAATGACAAGTAAAACAGAGTGCAGCGCTAAAATATATAAAGTGCAAAAGAAAATTGTCCGTGATTAATATATTGATTCATATGAGCAAGTCCCAAAAGATAGCTGATGAAACCAGGAAACGATGGAAAAAATGCGCACTCACCGGATGCGCATGGATAATGCGCATATAATTAACAACCACTGGAATCTTTATAGTAGATGAAGAGGTTAAACTTCAATCTGTAGGTCAATCAGCCTGGGAAAATATATAGGAAGTCCGGAGATCCCCTTAAGGATGGTATGGTGCTCAGCCAGAATCCAAAGCTCCGTCCCTCTGGTGGTGGTGGGTCAAACTACAGGAATCCTGCAAGTTGATTTAGCTCCCCATAGGAGCCAAAAAGGCAGGTGCCCATAGTGTAGTATTTTTATCAAGTTTATTAGCCAAAAAATGTGATAAATACAGGGTAGTATATAGCTGTATTGACTGATATACAGCAGAGTACGCAGCGGTGATACTGGCCCTCAGTTAAAATGGCCGCCGGGCTATCTCGTGGCTCCGGGCGGGGAATGACGTCATGTCCTGTCGGTTCCTCCTAAGGCCTTTCATGCCAAAGCACATCATCAGAGGGGATCCCCGTTTTACTTGTTATAAGTGGATATAATCAGGGGCGGACTGACAACTCATGGGGCCCCCGGGCAATAGGGGATCATGGGGCCCCTGTGTCCTTGCCCAAACTCAAAAAAGCCTATGAAAAAGGTACCAGGGGCATCTCATGGGGCCCCCTACTGACCCCGGGCCCTCGGGCAGTGCCAGAGTTTCCAAATGGTCATTTCGCCCCTGGATATAACATTTATAGGGAACGTTGATCCCGGGAATATCCGATTGCCTCTCGGGGGGTCAGGAAGGAATGTTCCCTGCAGGAGGAGATTGGATCGTTCTTTGCTGGGTTTTTTTTGCCTTCCTCTGGATCCACTGTGGGTGGAGGATTAGAACTTGTTTTTTCTATGGTTGAACTGGATGGACTTTTGTCTGTTTTCAGCCAGACTAACTATGGAATTGTGTTGGCCACCTGACTGCCCTCTCCCCTTAACGGGCCCAGGGGGGGGTGGAGGATTATCACTTTTTTTTTTATTATGGTTGAACCGGATGGACTTTTTCCACCAAACTATGTAACATAAATACGGTGCAATACGGAATCGAAATGTCTACCTGGTTTGGAAACACATTAACGCATGGGGTGGGGGAGGGGGGATTGCATGTCCGTAAATAAAGTCGTCTTTATTTTCAATCCTTACAAAAAAGGAAATTTCCAAGGAATTTATTAATAGAACAAAGTTCTCTTTGTGTTTCATACAACAGAAAAAAAATATAGAACAAGAAATTCAAACCCATTACAGAGCAATGGAGGTAAAAGAACAAATCCGTCAGTCCGCTACATACGAAGGTGGATCTAATCCTCCCACACAGCAATGCAATATAAGATCGCAGAATGAATCAGAATCTGATAGGATCAATACACTCATCAATTATCATTTCAGCTGCAGATTTCCTATAAATACTACAAAGAAGCACAGAGACCTCCTACCTGGGGTGCAGAAAACCCAGATCCGGAATCCTCATGGTGACAGGCACATTATAGAGAGCTGATAGGGGGGACATTATCAGTGTCGATAGGATGTATATAGGGAACAGCCGGGCCACCTCATGCCACCACCAGACACTCAGCGCCTGGGGGGGGGGGGCACAACTATTATTACTGCCATAGATGGGCCTTTATCAGCCTGGGTTCCTCCACCGGTTGCTGGGAGTTCCTGAGCAAAGAGTAATTTCTGACTCCTGGATAAGTGGCCGCCAACACCAGTATGCCTTGTAGCCCTCTGTACGGGGACCACCCTTTCCGCTGATCACCAGAGTCATGGGTCATTCCCCCAACACCCCCCAATACAAAAAGATCTCTACTAGCAGTCCAAGAGAGCCTGTCTCTGTGGACCATCGATGTAAGGGACCTGCTGCAGCTTAACCGCAGTGCGGCGTACCCACACCTTCCCATTGACTTCTATTAGATCAGACATTTTTGCGGCATTCACGACTTTTGGTGCACTTTCAGAAAATACTCTCGAAACGCCCGATATAACAGAAGTCTATGGTAAAGCATGGGTGACCCACACCAGAAACGCGGGTACACTCTGCTGCACCCGCACTGGTGAAACCACAGCGGATCAGTGGGAACGGTCCTAAGGGAGAAATTTACTAAGGAGGCACATGTGCCATGAACTGAACATACAACACTAGCAGGGGTTCCCCAACTACGGGAAAGTCATCTCAGGGGTTCCCCAACTACGGGAAAGTCATCTCAGGGGTTCCTCAACTACGGGAAAGTCATCTCAGGGGTTCCCCAACTACGGGAAAGTCATCTCAGGGGTTCCTCACCTACGGGAAAGTCATCTCAGGGGTTCCTCAACTACGGGAAAGTCATCTCAGGGGTTCCCCAACTACGGGAAAGTCATCTCAGGGGTTCCTCAACTACGGGAAAGTCATCTCAGGGGTTCCCCAACTACGGGAAAGTCATCTCAGGGGTTCCCCAACTACGGGAAAGCCATCTCAGGGGTTCCCCAACTATGGAAAAGTCATCTCAGGGGTTACCCAACTACGGGAAAGTCATCTCAGGGGTTCCCCAACTACGGGAAAGCCATCTCAGGGGTTCCCCAACTACGGGAAAGTCATCTCAAGGGTTCCTCCATGTTAAAAAGGTTGAGAGAGGCTGGGTTAGATCTTCTGTTGGCTTTTTATCACTGCCTAATCTCCAGAGGTGAGATTTTCCTTCACTTCCAGTCCTGCAGATACACAGCAGGATCAGGGGTGGACTGACAACTCATGGGGCTCCCGGGCAATAGGGGATCATGGGGCCCCTGTGTCCTTGCCCAAACTAAAAAAAGCCTATGAAAAAGGTACCAGGGGCATCTCATGGGGCCCCCTACTGACTCCGGGCCCTCGGGCAGTGCCCGAGTTTCCAAATGGTCAGTCCGCCCCTGAGCAGGAGGTGAGAAGAAATCCCACCTTTTGATAGTTGTCCCCATTGGGATTTCCCCTCAATATCTTTCAGTGACAACTGAAACATTTGGGATTTTTCCTCAGTTTTTGTCCCGGTAACAATAGTCGGGACGGGAAGTGAAGAGAAATCTCCCTAACAGACTGAAAAAAATAAACCACCGTCTGAGGCTCTAATCCGCTCTACATCTTCCAGAGTCTAAAGACTGAAAACAAAAGTTTTATTTCGAGTTCTACTTTAAAGGTTGGAATGGAGATTTTGGGAGCAGTATGGCTTTCGGCGGCACGACTGGCTCCCGTTGGTTTCTCTATATTTCCAGCAAGTTTCGTACCTCTGAAACCTTCAACTGTTTGTGGAGGTTCTGGGATTTTTTTTTTTTTTCCAATAATTTTCACCTCCCTGAAATCTGGGGAAATCTGTTATTTCTTGTCCATTGAAGGGCACAAGGATTCTTAGACTGTCAGCCATTGGCCAGCCCAGGACACTCTCACCCATAACCATCATCCCGGTGTCTCGCTGGCCTCCTCAGGAGGGTGGACGTGTCTTCTTCAGCTCCATCGGTTTCATTTTTCTTGGAAATGTTTCTACCATCAACAGCTGCTGGTAGAGGTGTGCGGATCTATGAAATCCTGCCAGTCTCTCCATTCAGACAAGCGTAGGCTTTCCCGGTTTTATGGTGGTCTCTCTATGATGGTCCTGCAGTCGATGACCTCCCACCAGTATCCCATTTAGCACAGGACTCTGCTGTTCAGGTCAGACCAGTGTGCTCTGGGGATTCCTTGCCGACGCTCGGGACCAGCTCATCTGACCCCATCTCTGAGGACTCCATGGTGTCCATTGTATCAGATCCTTAGATCTACTGGGCAATGTGGAAATCTGAATGCAGGTTTCCCATACTGGCCTCCGCAGACGACTCCATTTGTGTTCCAGGCGCCACCGAACTTCACTTTAAAGTGTTTCTCAAGGTTCACGTTTTCTTTTTATTAACCCCTCCCCCTCCAGAGGATCCTCCCCCCCCCCCTTCCTGACCAGGCCATTTTTTGTGACATGGGGCTGTGTTATTTTAACTGCGGTCATGAAACGCCTCACCCAAATTAAATTTAAGTATTTTTTTCCCCACAAATAGAACTTTCTTTTTGACCGCCTGGGCTTTTTTTTTTTATTTATCACGCTATAAGCAAAAAAACCCACCTATTTTGAGAAAAAATGTTTTGACTCTGCTCTAAAACATCCAATAAAAAAAAATGTAAAAATCAAATTTCGGCCAAAATGTATTCTGCTCCTTTCAAAGAAACCCAATACGTGTAAAATAATTGGTTTACGTGAAAGTTATGGAGTCTACAAATGGCGGGATGGATACTGGGATTGTTTTAAATAATATTTTTTACTAGTGATGGTGGCGATCAGCGACTTATAGCGGGACACCATTTTGGTGTGGATGCGGTGCGATTTAGGCCATACAAAATGAATGTGATGGCGCCGCTCCAAGCTATGGATGGAAGGAAAAATATCACCCCACCGGCAAAGCTGAAGAGGGAAGTCCCAGTGATCCCAGTGTCAGCCAATGTAAGTGAAGGGATGGGCGCTGCTCTACAAACCCCAGGAGTCCAATGTTGAGGAACGGCCTCAGCCGCCGTTCTGGCCATGCCCTCTGATGGGTTTCGCTCCGCCCACCAGAGCTTGGTCACAGAGGTCTTGGTTGAGCAGCATTCATACAAAAGGAATGACTCAAATCGCACCGCACAGACATCACACGTGCAAACACAGGAATGTGGTGCGATTCTCTATGCGAATCACATGCGGTGTCCTGTACCCCACACGTGTGAACCCGGGCTCAGAGACCATGGCTTTGCTGGTTTCACTCCCTGTTGTAACTTCTCATGTTTGTTCCCCAGTAACTTCATGGGATCTGAATTTGGCACCCTTGGACAAGGTGATGTTGAGGCCCAGGACCACCTTCTTGTCTAGTGTAGATTTTGTCTTTCAGCTCAATCAAAACATTGCTCTCCTGTCCTTCTGTCCGACTCCAATGTAACAAAAAGCAATTTCCCTCCATTTGTTGGATGTAGTTTGGGTGGATTTACTAAAATTGGAGAGTAGTGCAAAATCTGGTGCAGCTCTGCGTAGGAACCACTCAGCTTCCAGGTTTTTTCGGTTAAAGCTTCATTGAAGAAGCCGACGTTAGAAGCCGATTAGCTGGGCTGCACCAGATTTCGAGTGCTCCAGATTTCATAAATCTCCCCCTAAGATCGGTCTCTCAGCCACTGCATCCTCCAGAATACAGTTTGTTTTTTTAATTCTGGATGGAAGCGCCACTTTCCCTACGTGATCTTGAGCAGACCATCAACCAAATATATGATCTTAAGGTGACCATAGATGGATCAAAATTTGGCAAGGACTGGTCATTCTGAGAAGCAGCTCTACTGGTCAACTTCTGTTCAACCGTCCTGTGGGATAAAAGCTGCCCGATCAGTGGTCTGTGTATTCTCAGGAAAGTCTCCTCGCTGTGAGGAGGATTCCCTCATCCACCTCAAAATGTGTTAATGGGGGAACGGATTTAGTTTTTTTCATTCAGCCCAGTGCCTAATAACTGGAACCACGTCTGGCCTCCCTGTTCTATGAGACCTGCAAGTAATCTTACTCTTTTAGGCAGAATCCAACTTTTCCCAGTTTACAAGGCCAGCACCTGGTTTTGTTTTGTTTTTTGCCTTTAAGTTTTAACGCGCCAATATCCAGGCCTTGTCTGGGGCCAACTTTGGCCATTAGGTCTTTCAAATGGTCTCCAGATTCTTGTGGTCTTTTCTTGGACCTGTTGGCCTTTGTTGCAATGTTATCCCACCCCTCTGTTGGGACTGCTTTTGGACACCCCAACAGTTTAGGAATTTCTGATTTTGCCAAGAAGGAAAAATAGGATTTTTGTTCTAACCATAAAGTTATTTTTTCCTGGAGTCCATTGGGGGGGGGGGGGGGGGGGGAAGAGAGAAACAGATCCTTCCCCTATTTTTTGTTTTCTTTTGGTACAGCTTTGCTAAAAAAAAAAAACACTGAGGCAAGTGGTTGTGGGTGTGGTTACATTGTTCTGGACAACAGCTTTTTTTTTTTTGCCAATGTCTATTTCTCCTGTAGGTGGCATTATAACCCAACAGTCTAAGAATTCCTGGGTCCCTCAATGGACTTCAAGAAAGGATTTTTTTTGGGGGGAGTCCTAAATGTTTTTTTTTTTTTTCCTAAATGGAATTTATTAGTTTTCCATAAGCAAAAAATAAAAAAAAGTTAAAGAATATATAACACACATCCACTTCTGTTCAGTGTAACCTCTTTAAAATTAAGAAAGATTTAGAGAATTTTACAGCAGCCATTTCAACTACACCCCTAAAACAGACCCCGTACAGCTGTCCCTAACGCCGAAACATGTCCCCACCACTGGTCTGTTGTACATAAAATGATAAAGTAGTAAAGTGGACCTGTCATTAGTGCTTGGTAGACAAACCCATTATAAGGGATGCCCCCCGAGAGTGACAATATTGGGGTACAGCGGCCGATTTCTGGTTCTCCTGCTTTCACGATGTGTTATAAGCGGGAAGAACCTGATCCTTGCCTCCTGCAGGTGAACAGATACAGCGGATTTGCTTGAAAACTATCAGGTATGACATAGACAGACGCTGACATTCTAGTATTTTTCAAACTATCACACAGATCCAGGATGTCATCAGGTTTGGATCGGTTAATTCCTGTTTTAGGAACAAGAACCGGTGTGTCTTGAATACCAATAGCGGAGTTGTCGGTCAGAACTTCAGCCAGGAAGATGTAGATGAGGCCGCCGTCCTCTTTCGAGGTCTGGAAAACGTCCGTAGCCCTCCTAGCAGTGTCTGTGAAGTAAATCCCCTGGCCGTACTTGGGATCTGAAGAGAAAAGAAGAAGAAGGTTCTGTAGAGCACAATTATCAGGCAATTGAAAGAAAGCTCAATTCGTGGGAAAAAAAGGACGTAAATTTCATTTGGGTGCAGCGTTGCATGACCACGCAATTGTCAGTTAAAGTAACGCAACGCCGTAATGCAAAAAATAGCCTGGTCAGGAAAGGTGGGGGGAATCTTCTGGAGGGGGAGGGGTTAAACAAGCTATGGCAAAGGAAATAATAACAAGGTGTGCACGCCTTTGGTCCTGAATACCATGCATTGCCCCTTTCAGCATCAGTCGGGGGGTCACAGCCTTCAGTGACAGGTGTGGTGAGCTCCTCCATAAATTTGATTTTGTTAGCCTCAGAGGACCAAAAAATGCCAGTTGGTGGGGGCGTGGCTTGTTTGTAATACAGCGACATGCATACCTGTACGGCATTCAGCCAATGTATTCATAGGGAACGTTTCTCATTTTATGGTCGGAGATGTTTGCTCTACGAATCTGTAGGCTTCTCCGGGTGCCATTTGGAATATTGTAATTGTGCTGCTTTGTGGCTCCGGGGCAGGAAAAACAAATCGGTCACATTACAAAAATTCTGCCGGGGGGAGGAAAGTTCTGAGGACGACTTTCTATACAGCAGATCACCCTCCACATGCCTCTAATGATCCCGACACTCACCTTTAGGATTGCTGAAAATCCTCTGAAATCCGACATCACAGACCAGCCTTGTGAACTGTCTGGGGACCACCTGATATAACTGGCTGGTGTTCTTATTGAATGTTTTTGCCTTCTTCTTGTACCGGAAGATTTCTGACAGATATCCGTTGTGGATCTTCTCCGCCTGGAAAACAATGCAAATTATAATAATGATACACGACTCAAAAAAAAAAAAAAAAATGAAATGACGACTTTGTAATCCGAGTCTAGCATCAAGTCGATGAAACCCCTGGGATATGGATCTGGTCAGGTAAGTTGCAGAGGGGGTTGGTCATCAGTTTGAGCTGCTTTGGTGTTCATGAAATGAACAACAGGGGCAGTAGATGGGCAACAATGAGACAACCCCCAAAACAGGAATGGTTTTACAGGTGGAGGCCACTGACATTATTCCCTCCTCATCTTTTCTGACTATTTTTCACTCATTTTGCATTTGGCCGGGGTCAGTGTCACTACTGGTAGGATGAGGCCATACCTGGACCCTACAGCGGTTGCACAGGCAGTCCAACTCCTCCAGGATGGCACATCAATACCTGCCATTGCCAGAAGGTTTACTGGGTCTCCCAGCTCAGCCTCAAGAGCATGGAGGAGGTTCCAGGAGACAAGAGCATGGAGGAGGTTCCAGGAGACAGGCAGTTCCTCTAGGAGGGCTGGACAGGGCCGTAGAAGGTCCTTAACCCATCAGCAGGACCGGTATCTTCTCCTTTGTGCAAGGAGGAACAGGATGAGCCCTGCCAGAGCCCTACAAAATGACCTCTAGCAGGCCACTAGTGTGAATGTCTCTGACCAAACAATCAGAAACAGACTTCATGAGGGTGGCCTGAGGGCCCAACGTCCTCTAGTGGGCCCTGTGCTCACTGCCCGGCACCACAGAGATTGGCATTTGCCGTTGAACACCAGAACTGGCAGGTCCACCACTGGCACCCTGTGCTTTTCACAGATGAGAGCAGGTTCCCCCCGAGCACATGTGACAGACGTGAAAGGGTCTGGAGAAGCCGTGGAGAACATTCTGCTGCCTGTAACATGGTTCAGCATGACCGTTTTGGTGGTGGGTCAGTAATGGTCTGTGGAGGCATCTCCATGGAGGGACACACAGACCTCTACAGGCTAGACAATGGCCCCCTGACTGCCATTAGGAATAGGGATGAAATCCTTGGACCCATTGTCAGACCTTACACTAGTGCAGTAGGTCCTGGGTTCCTCCTGGTGCAGACAATGCCCGGCCTCATGTGGTGAGAGTATGCAGGCAGTTCCTGGAGGATGAAGGAATTGATACCATTGAATGGCCACCACACTCACCTGACCTAAATCCAATAGAACCCCTCTGGGATGTCATGTTTCAGTCCATCCGATGCCACCAGGTTGCCCCTCAGACTGTCCAGGAACTCAGTGATGCCCTGGACCAGATCTAGGAGGAAACCCCCCAGGACACCATCCATGGTCTCATTAGGAGTCTCCCCCGATGTTGTCAGGCATGCATACAAGCACGTGGGGGCCACACAGACTACTGAGGACCATTCTGAGTTGCTGCAATGACATTTCACCAACATGGACTCGCTTGCTTCATCATTTTTTCACTTTGATTTTCGGGATGTATTTGAATTCAGTCCTCTGTAGGTCCATCATTTTCATCAAACAATGGGGCGTCCTTACGTTCCTCACCCATCCCCCGTCCATGTCAGTATAGAGATCCAGCAGGAGATTTGTCCCCATTGAGATCTGATGGGTTTTCAGAGTCTTCCTTTCATTTTTTTGAGCAGTGTACATACACGACACACCTTTTACCTCTCTTGCTTTCTCCATCACCACTTCCACCCAGCAACTCACTCACTGCTCACAAGATTACCAATCACTTCAAAGACAAGACTGATGCAATCCGTGGGGGCCCACTATCTCACTTAACATACCCTATACAAAACCTCCCTCAACACTTTCATCTTTTGACCTTGCTACTACCAAAGAGGTCACCAAAAACTTCTCAGAAGCCCGTCCTACCACCTGTCCACTAGAACTCGTTCCCTCACAACTACTACAGTCACCCTTTTGCTCTATCCTATGCTCCCTCCATTGACATTGGATCTACCTTGGGGGACATTTTAAAAAAATGTTATTTGAAATAAAGGACTTGTCACAGACTCTTCCTGTCATGTTTACACTACACTTTTTTTTTGTGAATGGGTAGCAGTACCATGTACCCCATACTCATTCACATGGCGGGGGGATCTGGGGGCTTCCAGATTCCGATAAGCCTCCTCCCGCAGACCCCCACAACCACTGGTAAGGGTTGTGGGGAAGAGGTCCTTGTCCCTATCAAAATGGGGACAAGGTGCTTTGGGGGGGCCCCAAAGCAGACCCCCCCCATGTTGAGGACATGTAGCCTGGTATGGTTCAGGAGGTGGGGGGGGGGGCACTCACTCATCCCCCCTCTCTTTCCTGAACTGCTGGTCTGCATGCTTGGATAAGGGTCTGGTATGGATTTTTGGGGGGACCCCCACGCTATGTTTTTGTTTAATTTTGGTGTGTTGGTTCCCATCAAAATCCATACCAGACCCGAAGGGCTAGTGGAGGACACTGAATGGAGGCCAGTGGAGGGATTGGCAGAGGGGGTGGAGGACACTGAATGGAGGCTAGTGTAAGGATTGGCAGAGAGGGGTGGAGGACACTGAATGGAGGCCAGTGGAGGGATTGGCAGAGAGGGGTGGAGGACACTAAATGGAGTGTCCTCCACCCCTCTCTGCCAATCCCTCCTCTGGCTTCTGATTGCCCAATGATTTAAATTCGAAATATTAACAACATACAAAGCCATCAACGACTCTGCCTGAAACTACATCACCAATTTTATCTCATTATATCACACAAACCGTCCTCACTGCTCCTCTCTAGTCCTCCTGATCTCTAACTCCTTTGTCTCCTCTTATGCTCACCTGTAGGACTTCTCCAGAGCTTCTCTCATCCTCTGGAATTCTCTATCCCAATCTGTCTGACTATCTTTTCCCATCAGCCCATCCCTCACAGTTTTTACCTTTTGTACCATTTGCCCCTCCCTATTAGATTGTAAGCTCCCAGGATCAGGCCCTCCTATCCCTCTTGTATTGAACTGTATTGTCTCCCGTTATATTGTACAGCGCTGAGCAAACTGTTGGCGCCATAAATCCTGTATAATAATAATAATAATAATACACACAATATCTCTGTTTTACACATAAATATTTTTTACATGACAAACAATTTCTCGAGCACTATGGGTTATCTCTGGAGAACTAGTTGTTTCCTTCTAGACTCTCTCTGTCTGATTGACACCTCCAGGATGAAGGAGGAGTCTCTGCTCTGATTTGTCAACCTATATAACAACATTTTAGCTTCAGATATTCAGTTCTGTTAACAGCTGGATTTTAAAGTTGTTTAGTAAACAGAAGAAAATATGAAAATCAGATTAAAACTCCCCCTGCTGGTGGGATATAAGAACATAAAAAGGTAATATGCAAAATGTCACATTTAACTAGTTGAAATGGGTGAGGAAAAATAGACATACATACACATATAACAGAAGTGAGTGCCCCCCCCCCCAGACTGTATACAATGTATATACAGTTGTGTTGAAAATACTAGCCGTCAGACATCACTAACCGGATCAATCGCTGTTTTTGGTGGAAATGATATTTCTACATGGCAAATAATTTCCTAGCAGGTGTAGTAGAGTCATAGAAATCCAACAGACCCGACAGTCATGACATGCATGCTGCTGATTCTGTGTCATTGAATCACTCATTGAAAGGGGCGTGTTCACAATAATAGCCGTGTGGAGTTCTATTAGTGACGTCATTCATTCTTTGATAAACAGGTGGCAATTATTGCCCTTATTTAAGGAAGGAAGGCAGCAAATGTTGGACATGCTGGTTTCAGTGCATTTCTCTCTGAAATTCTGAGGAAAATGGGTCGTTCCAGACATTGTTCAGAAGAACAGCGTACCTTGATTAAAAAGTTGATTGGAGAGGGGAAAATATATAAAGAAGTGCAGAAAATGATCGGCTGCTCAGCTAAAATGATGGCAAATGCTTTAAATAGGCAACCAAAACCTGAAAGACGCGGAAGAAAGCGAAAAACTACCATTGGAATGGATAGAAGAATAGCCAAAATGGGGCGGACTCGGCCAACAATCAGCTCCAGGAAGATGAAAGAAGGTGTGACGTTCCCTGTGAGGACTCAGCCAACAATCAGCTCCAGGAAGATGAAAGAAGGTGTGACGTTCCCTGTGAGGACTCAGCCAACAATCAGCTCCAGGAAGATGAAAGAAGGTGTGACGTTCCCTGTGAGGACTGTTACAATTAGAAGACGCCGATGTGAAGCCAAGCTATCTGCAAGAAGTCCCCGCAAAGTCCCACTGTTGGGAAAAAGACGTGTGCTGAAGAGGTTACAATCTGCCAAAGAGCACATTGACCGGCCTAAAGAGAAATGGCGCAACATTTTGTGGACTGATGGAAGTAAAATTGTTCTTTTTGGGTCTAGTGGGTGGAGACAGTTTGTCAGACGGCCCCCAAACACTGAATTCAAGCCACAGTACACTGTAAAGACCGTGAAGCATGGTGGTGCAAGCATCATGATATGGGGATGTTTCTCATACTACGGTGTTGGGCCTATTTATCGCATACCAGGGATCATGGATCAGTTTGAATACCTCAGAATACTTGAAGAGGTCATGCTGCCTTATGCTGAAGAGGAAATGCCCTTGAAATGGGTGTTCCAACAAGACAACGACCCCAAACACACCAGTAAACGGGCAACATCTTGGTTCCAGACCAACAAGATGGACGTTATGGAGTGGCCAGCCCAATCCCCGGATCTTCATCCAATAGAAAACTTGTGGGGTGACATCAAAAATGCCGTTTCTGAGGCCAAACCAAGAAATAGAGAAGAACTGTGGAATGTGGTCCAATCATCCTGGGCTGGAATACCTGATCACAGGGGCCAGAAGTTGGGGGACTCCATGCAACACAGATGTACAGCAGTTCTCAGAAACAGTGCGACTACAACCAAATATTCATGAAGTCATTCAAAGGAAAGCAAAATCTTCAAACATTTCTCAGTTTATATAGTGAATGTTTGAGTTTGTAAAGAAGAATACAAACACGGCCATTTTTTTTGAACCGTCTAATATTCACTTTTCTTCCATTTTTTTAGAGGAACAACACAAATTTGATGTATTTTTCTTCATGTTGTGATTTGGAATAGAATGTGTCGTGTTCCCAATGCATTTGTGTGGATGGAAATAAAAGGATTAGAAGGATTTGCAGCTTTAGTCACTTTTTTAAACACACTGATATTATTTTGAACACAACTGTACATATATATATATATACACACACACACACATACATACAGTATCTCCCAGAAGTGAGCCCCCCCTCACATTTGTTTCAATATTTGATGTGACAACACTGAAGAAATGACACTTTGCTACAATGTGACGTAGTCAGTGTACAGTTTGTATAACATGTAAATTTGCTGTCCCCTCAAAATAACTCAACACACCGCCATTAATGTCTAAACCGCCGGCAACAGAAGTGACTCCACCCCTAAGTGACAAGGTCCAAATTGGGTCCAATGTCAATATTTTGTGTGGCCGCCATTATTTTCCAGCACTGCCTTAACCCTCTTGGGCATGGTGGTCACCAGAGCTTCACAGGTTGCCACTGGAGTGCACACACACTTTTTTTTTTGGGGGGGGGGGTAAAATTAAGATTTATAATACCTCCAACAGCTTAGTGAATTGAATGGCTGCCAAATAAATTACAATCTATTCATTGTATTACCTTGACCAGCGTAAGTTTGTCTTTGTTAAATTTATTAACCAGGTCCTGGAACTCCTGACGGCCGGTATCCATTGGAGTAACCTGCGCGAGCCAGTGGTCAGGATGGCTCTTCTGCTGGACATTCTTGGAGCCGTTACATAAAGCTACGGAAAGAGAAGCCAAAGTCCAGGTATATGCCAATCATAGATAGAGGTCACTGTGTCCAGCACTCTCAGTGAGACCTTGGACTCTCCCCTCTCCCACACACATGAAAGTCACGTCTCTTTAGGAATAACCCCAACCTCCCCATGCACCTCTAGATCGCCTCCCAGAATACTTTCTCCCATCTCATCTTCCAGGACACCCCCTGAGATATAGGCACCTCCTCCAGCAGGCGCGGTACATTTTTTGCACCCCGTTCATGTAGTCAGAAACCACTTTTATTATTTCCTGTGACATCCCCGGGTTATACAATTCTTCCAAGGGCCGCTGCTGGAATCAGAAGGATGCCCGAGGTCAGTTCCCATTGACGTACGCACTCCCTTCCCCAGAACTACATCTTCCGAGAGCCCTTCTCCTACAGGCAGTGGGATTATTGAGAGGAGAGGGGGAGGTGCTGAAGATATAAACAAGGAAGGGTTCTGTAGTCCAGCTGACAACCCCGCTTGGGATTTTAGTGCAGCAGGGGCAGTGTTGTCAGCCAGGAAGAAAGCAGCTCTTAGGCTCCATGCACACTAGGAGCTGAAGCAAAACACTGAATTAAAAAAAAAAAACATTAATCTTGGAACTTTCCAGCATTTTTCCATTTTTGTGCCGGCACTTAGCTGGTTGTTAAGGAGCAGGCTGACGAGCCGGCCGCTCACATCCTTAACAACCCATCATTCATCAGCTGTCAGTGAAGTTCCCCACCAACAGCTGAATGTAAACAAAAGATTAGCTGGCATTTAACATTTAAGAGAAACCCAGCCTCACTCATGAGGAATGCCACTGACCTGGGGAAAAAAAAAAAAGTCCACACCCAACACTGGCTCCTGCTGTCTGACGGTTCTGCCGCCTCCCAAGGATTGACGCTGGGTTTACTTAGGGCATTATTATTATTATTTTTTAAATAAAAAGGACTGTTTCTGTTTTTATGTATTTGTTATCCTTTTTCTGGTGAATGAATAGGGGGAACAATGTACACCATACTCATTCACATGGGGGGCTGTCAAAAGGGGGCTTCCAGATTCCAATAAACCCCCCACCCGTAGACCCCCACAGCCACCAGCCAGGGGTGTGAGGGAAGAGGCCATTGTCCCCATCAACACCCCCCCCCCCCTTGTTAAGGGTATGTGGCCTGCCAGGCTGCATGCTCAGATAACGGTCTGTGTGACAGGAGTGACTTTGGGTGGGGGGCCCATGGAACCCAGCTCACTTTGGAGAGGTGGGGAGACCCCTGTCTCAGCTCCCCATATCCCTCTTATGTGTAAGTCACCCTGTGCCTGTTAGGGGTACAGGGTGGAATGTCCTGATATTGTGTAGACATGTCTAGGAGATAGGTGGGGTGGGGGGTTGTGGATTGTTTGGTTTTATGTGATTGCATCCCATTGTTCTATTGTGTGTTTGGCTTGGGAGCAAACTATTATGGGATGTATGTGTTTAAGTGTATTAACTTAGTGGGGGGTGTCTCCAGCAGCCCTCCCTTCTGATGAGACTGTCTGCTGGTGTGTCTCTTGTTACTATATGTAGATTGCCCCGCCCTGTGTCATTATGCAGGGAGGGGGGATTGTCCCCTGAGTGTATATATCTTGTATCTGTGTTCAAACTAGTCTACCTTCTGGATTACTTCAAGATTGGTGTTGTCTAGTCTTGTATGGTCAGCTGTGGTGTCTGTTGTCGGTGTTTAGACGGGGAAGTGGTAGTCTAACGGAAGTACTCAAGGGGTCGGTTCCGTTACAGTCTGGTCTGGATTTTTTTTTACACCTTATTTTGAGGGGGGGGGGGTGTTAATTTTGGCATGGGGTTCCCCTTAAGGTCCAAACCAGACCCAAAGGGCCTGCTATGGATGGGGTGGGGGGGCCATGCTATTTTTCTCAAATTGGACTTGCCGGCACTGCTTTTGTTTCGCTGTCAGTTGTCGAGTCATCGAATGTTGGGGATGTGGCAGCCAGCCTGCTCCTTAGCAACCAGCTATTCACAAAGAAAAAGGAAGAAAAAAAAATGCTGGAACTGGTGTTTAGAAATGTTCATTGTTTTTTTTTCTGCTGGCAAATAACTCCTAAAAACACAAAAACACACAAAAAAGGTTTTTTTTTGCTGCTTCTAGACCAGCAATGGGCAAACTACGGCCCGGCGGACCTTTTAATCCGGCCCGTGGAGCTCGATACTGTCAGGATGGCTGTCAGGATGTGTGTAGGCGGGGCAGCGTGACGAACGCGAGGGGAGCTAGGCTCCTCTCACAGTCCGCCCTGAAGACCGGTGTAGCATGAAAATCTGTCTCCTATGAGGATCTGTCCCCCTCGACGTATCTGCGCATGTGCTGGAGATCGCCGATCGGCTGCTAATGCCTGAAACTGGCACATGCGCAGATACGTCGAGGGGGACAGATCCTCATAGGAGACAGATTTTCATGCTACACCGGAACGGCGCGGGAACACGGCGAGAGGAACGCGCGGAGCAAAGGTAAGTGAATTGACACAGGGGGGACTTGGGAACTTAATATGGGGGATGAATTACTATATGGGGGATGAATTACTATGGGGGATGAATTACTATGGGGGATGAATTACTATATGGGGGGTGAATTACTATATGGGGCGTGAATTACTATATGGGGGATGAATTACTATAGGGGGGATGAATTACTATAGGGGGGATGAATTAATATGGGGGATGAATTACTATATGGGGGATGAATTACTATATGGGGGATGAATTACTATGGGGGATGAATTACTATGGGGGATGAATTACTATATGGGGGATGTATTACTATATGGGGGATGAATTACTATGGGGGATGAATTACTATAGAGGGGATGAATTACTATGGGGGATGAATTACTATATGGGGGATGAATTACTGTATGGGGGATTAATTACTATGCTTACTATGGGGGAATATTACTATACTTACTGTGGATGACACATACACATCATTCATCTCCTCTTGGTCCGGCCCCCGGGTCCAATATATGAACCCATTGCGGCCCTCAAGTCAAAAAGTTTGCCCACCCCTGTTCTAGACGCTGAAGCTTCAAACTGCTTCTAGCCTAGGATAGTGTGCATGGACACACAGGGCACGCCGTCCATTGAGAGCGCAGTGTGCATACGCTGGTGACATCACCGGCGCTTCTACAGGAGATATCTCCTAAACAGTGTATGTTTAATGGTGACCAATTAAAAACTTACCTGTAGGTAAAGATACAAAATCGGCTTTACTTCCGCTTTGAACTAGTGTGCATGGAGCCGTACAGTATTCTTCGGAGACATGGGGAAATGTCCGATATCGCAGGACTTACAGAATAGATTGGTTTCTTCTTATGCCCAGACATGCACTTTAATTCTTTCTACCCGAAAAGTTCTCCGAATTATCCTGATCATCTGATGCTTGGAGGCCATCACTGCTCTCCTCCTCGGAACCGTCACGTGTCCCAACCATCAGACCGCTCCAATCTGCTGCACTATGTGGATTCAGCTTGGAGTTGGAGGTTCAAGGCTTCCTAGGAGGAGAGAATGATGACTCCGCCATCAAGAATGATTGCTCAGCGGAGTGCGCACCTTATTTAGCAGTTCTGATGTGTCTGTTGGGAACACAGCAGGTCTGGAAATATTTAGAAAGCCTCACTGCCCATCATTCTAGGTGAGTCCTCTGCCTATCCATGGACACCCTCAGCCTGGAGAACATATCTAGATGAAGGATTAGGAGACAACACTACGATCCTCACTCTAGCTCTTGTCCCCAACACAGTGGTCTAGTAAAATGTATTGCTGTACTTACTCCGCCTCTGCAGCCGAAATGCTCCACCCTTCCCCTCCGCCATGAGGTTCTTAATAAGGATTGAATGACACGGCTCGGACTTCAGCTTGATGTCACTTTGGGTCACAAAGGCCTTCTCCAGCTCTCGGTTGGCTTTGGCTGGATATCTCCAAACTCCAATATCATTTTCATAGAGCCAAACCACAGCCTCCTCCATCAGCTCCTCCTCCAGAGTCACAGAGTACTTCTTCTGTACATCCAAGAGGAGTCGCTCTGCCTGTATGACTGCTTTGACCTTGTCCCGCGGGAGACCATCGATCTCTAGAAATGACATCCCATTACTCAGCTTCTCCTCAATGAGGACATCTGGGAAATCAGGAGATGAGAGGATATCGTGTTCCTCTTGTCCAAATTGAAAGACGAGGTTGTTTTGTATGGAGACGGCTTGAGAGTAGAGAACATTGTTCAGCCAGGCCTCGGCTTCCTCAGCATCTTCATCACTTGTTGCATTAATGATCACACATGGGACTTCTGACCCACGGGAATTAGAGGATGTGCCACTGATATCAGGTGTGGGATCTGTAGGAGGAAACAACAATGTAACGGCTACAGAGAGGGATCATAGGGAACTTTATATTGCTACAGCAACCAATCAGATTCCAACTGTAATCACTGCAGACTAGCACTGGGAATGAAACAAGGTTTCTGATTGGATGCTTAAGTTTCTGCCAATACACTTACATAAACCCTCGTGATTTCCTCCACAACAGATGGATTGTGAATAGCTGGTTGTTAACAACGAAGACTCGGGAATCTCTGCTGACAGCAGAATGTAAGCAAAGAGCACAGCATGGGGTTCCCCCTCCGGTCCTTACCAGGCCCTTTGGGTCTGGTATGTTTTTTGAGGGGAAGCTTACACCACAATGAAAAAAAACAAACAAAAACAAACTGTGGGGTCGCCCCCATAATCCAATCCAGACCCTTATCCGAGCATGCAGCCTGACAGGCAAGGAAGGAAGGGGGGGGGGGGGGTTGAAATGATCAAACTTTGGTCCTTTTTTTTTTTTTTTTTTTTAATAAACACCCAAAAAACCAAGACAATGTTCCCCGAAGTAAATCCAGAGTCAGTCATGATGAATGCTGGCTGTGTACCTGAAAAACCAAAAAGAAGGTCCACACGTGACGTTTGCGTCCCTCCCAGTGACAGCTCCAGGTCCCACCAATGGAGAGCAGGTGACCCCACCCCTTTATTGATCATCACTGGCCACCCACTGACTGACAGCTCCGGGGAGGGGTCACTTTCACTGGTTACTCCACCCTTTGTTTATTTACCATCGATGGGAACCGGGAACTGCCGCTGGGAGGCAAGCGTTGCATGCGTACCTTTTTCGGCCAGCGGTCAGCATTCATCAGGACTGATGCTGGATTTACTTCAGAGGGCTTCATTTACTTCATTGTTTTTGTTTTTTAATTAAAGGATTTGTCAAAAACGTCTGTTGTTTTTATTTACTTTTCATACTTTTTTTGGTGAAGGAGTAGGGGTACCTCCTACTCATTCAAATGGGGCGAGGGTGGTTCAGGATCTGGGGGCCCTCTTGCTAAAACAAAGCACCCCCACCCCATGTTGAGGGCATGTGGCCTGGTATGGTTACGGTGTGGGGGCAGCTGGCTTGTCCCCCCCCCCTTTCCTGGCGTACTGGGCTGCATGCTCAGATAAGGGTGTAGTATGGATTTGTGGGGGGAATTTTGCTGTGGGATTCCCCTCAAAATCCACACCAGACACGGACCAGCGGAAGGGGCAGAGACACAAACTACTGGAGGGGAACTCTCCCCATTGTGGGAGGGGCAGAGACACCAACTACTTGGGAAATCTCCCCATTGTGGGAGGGGCAGAGACCCCAACTACATGGGAAATCTTCCCATTGTGGGAGGGGCAGAGACACCAACTACTGTGTTCATTCATGACTGAAGCATTCTAAACTCTGTTTTCTTCGGGGGGAAGGGGGGAGGCTGTCAGGTTGGCTGTACGGGGCCCTGTGGTTTCTTACAGCAGCCCTGCATGCAGCAGGAGGGTGTGCTTAGCCTCCTCCCCTCCAGAAGACTCCTGGGATGTAGGACATTATTTGCCTAGGCAAGAAACCAGGAAGTAACTGAAGAAATGTAACAAAAATTGTTTAAAACACATGAATATGATATACAGTGAAGGAAATGTGTATTTGCTCCCCGGCTCATGCTGAATGTTCGCCCCTCACACAGAAACGATCGGTCTAACAATGGAATGTTCGCCCCTCACACAGAAACGATCAGTCTAACAATGGAATGTTCGCCCCTCACACAGAAACGATCGGTCTAACAATGGAATGTTCGCCCCTCACACAGAAACGATCGGTCTAACAATGGAATGTTCGCCCCTCACACAGAAACGATCGGTCTAACAATGGAATGTTCGCCCCTCACACAGAAACGATCGGTCTAACAATGGAATGTTCGCCCCTCACACAGAAACGATCGGTCTAACAATGGAATGTTCGCCCCTCACACAGAAATGATCGGTCTAACAATGGAATGTTCGGTGTAACACTGAGAGACAGAATACAACAACAAATTCAGCAGAAATGCGTCTAACAAATGATGACTGATCTGCATGTTCATGAGGGAAAGAAGGATTTGATCCCCTTCACAAAACATGACTTAGTACTTGGTGGCCAATCCCTTGTTGGCCATCACAGAGGACAGACGTTTCCTGGAGTTGGCCCCCAGGTTCGCACACATCTCAGGAGGGATTTTGGCCCACTCCTCTTGGCAGATCCTCTCCAAGTCATTAAGGTTTGGTGGCTGACATTTGGCAACTCAAACTTTCAGCTCCCTCCACAGAATTTCCATCAGATGAAGGTGTGGAGACTGGCTAGGCCACTCCAGGACCTTAATGTGCTTCTTCTTGAGCCGCTCCTTTGTTGCCTTGGCCGTGTGTTTTGGGTCATTGTCATGCTGGAACACCCATCCACCACCCATTTTCAATGCCCTGGCTGAGGGAAGAAGGTTCTCACCCAAGATTTGATGGCACATTGCCCCGTCCATCGTCCCTTTGATGCGGTGCAGTTGTCCTGTCCTCTTAGCAGAAAAACACCCCCAAAGCAGAATGTTTCCACCACCATGTTTCACAGTTGGGATGGTGTTCTTGGGGTCATAGGCAGCATTCCTCCTCCTCCAAACACGGTGAGTTGAGTTGATGCCAAAGAGCTGGATTTTGGTCTCCTCTGACCACAACACTTCCCACCAGTCCTCCTCTGTATCATTCAGATGTTCAGTGGCAGACTTCAGACGGGCCTGGACATGTGCTTTCTTGAGCAGAGGGACCTTGCGGCACTGCAGGATTTCAGTCCTTGTCTGCGTAGTGTGTTACCAATTGTTTTCTTGGTGACTGTGGTCCCAGCTGCCTGGAGATCATTGACAAGATCCTCACGTGTAGTTCTGGGATGATTCCTCACTGTTCTCATGATCATTGACACTCCACGAGGTGAGATCTTGCATGGTGCACCAGACCTAGGGAGACTGACACTTGTTTTGTGTTTCTTCCATTTGTGAATGATTGCACCAACTGTTGTCACCTTCTCACCAAGCTGCTTGGCCATAGTTTGGTAGCCCAGTCCAGCCTTGTGTAGGTCTACCATCTTGTCCCTGACCTCCTTGGACAGCTCTTTGGTCTTTGCCATGGTGGAGAGTTTGGAATCTGATGGTTTGATTGCTCCTGTGGACAGGTGTCTTTTATACAGGTAACACAATGAGATTATTATTATACAGTATTTATAAAGCGCCAGTAGTTCGCTCAGCGCTGTACATTACAAAGGGGGACAGAACATGTGACAGAACAATACCAATACAATGTGATACATGAGGGGATCGAGGGCCCTGCTCTTTCGAGCTTACAATCTAGGAGGGAGGGGATGGTGGTACAGGAGGAGATAGCTGTGGGGGATGGAGTGGTAGGAAGAGTGGAAGAGGTCGGTAAGTTAGCGGGGGGTGGGGTAGGCTTCCCTGAAGAGATGGGTTTTCAGGGTGCGCCTAAAGGAGAGGAGAGTAGGTGATAATCTGATGGGGCAGGGAGTTCCAGAGGATGGGTGACACCCTGGAGAAGTCCTGGAGGCGGGCATAGGAGGAGACCAGGGAACTAGAGAGAAGGAGGTCTTGTGAGGAGCGGAGTGTGCGTGTTGGGCGGTACTTGGATATTAGGTCAGTGATGTAGTTCAGGGCAGTATGGTGGACGGCTTTGTACGTCAGTGTTAGGATTTTGAATTTGATCCATTGCGCAATCGGAAGCCAGTGGAGGGATTGGCAGAGGGGGGTGGAGGACACTGAGTGGAGGCCAGTGGAGGGATTGGCAGAGGGGGGTGGAGGACACTGACTGGAGGCCAGTGGAGGGATTGGCAGAGGGGGGTGGAGGACACTGAGTGGAGGGATTGGCAGAGGGGGGTGGCGGAGATGGAGCGGTTGGAAAGGTGGATGAGTCTGGCAGCCGTATTCAGGATGGACTGAAGTGGGGCTAGTCAGCGGTGAGGCAGGCCAGTGAGGAGGGAGTTGCAGTAGTCGAGTCGTGATATGATGAGGGAGTGGATGAGCTGTTTAGTGGTTTCTGGGGTTAGGAACGTGCGGATTTTGGCGATGTTGTGGAGGTGGAGTCTACATGTTGCGGAGGTGGAGTCTGCATGTTGCGGAGGTGGAGTCTGCATGTTGCGGAGGTGGAGTCGCACGAGTTTGTTAAAGATTGGACTTGGGGCTGGAAGGATAGGTTGGAGTCCAGAATGACACCAAGTACTCTGGCCTGCAGGGCGGGTTTGATGGTGGCGTTGTTGGACATGATTCAGAAGTCAATGGGGGGTGGGGTCCGGGCTGGGGGGGAAGACAAGAAACTCGGTTTTGGAGAGGTTCAGTTTAAGGAAGTGGAGCGACATCCAGTCTGATATGTCGCTCAGTAGGTATTTGATTCGGGCGGAGACTGAGGGGGTGAGGTGGGGGGTTGAGAGATAGATTTGTGTGTCGTCGGCATAGAGGTGGTAGTTGAAGCCGTGAGAGTGTATGAGTTGGCCAAGGGAGGAGGTGTAGATGGAGAAGAGAAGGGGCCCGAGGACGGAGCCTTGAGGGACCCCAACAGAGAGGGGGAGTGAGGGGGAGGTGGTAGCATTATAGGTAACGCTGAAGGAGCGTTGTGACAGGTAGGATGAGAGCCAGGAGAGGGCGGAATCTCTGAGGCCGAGGGAGTGTAGTTTAGTAAGGAGGAGGGGGTGGTGGACTGTGTCGAAGGCCGCAGAGAGGTCAAGGTGTAGGAGCACTGAGTAGTGGCCATTAGCTTTGGCAGTTAGCAGGTCGTTGGAGAGTTTGAGTAAGGCAGTTTCGGTGGAGTGTAGGGGACGGAAGCCGGACTTTAGGGGATTGAGGAGGTTGTTGTCGTTGAGGTGAGAGCTTAGGCGGGTGTAGACGAGGCGCTCGAGGAGTTTGGATATGAATGGGAGCAGGGAGATGGGTCTGAGGTTGTTCGGGTCATTGGGGTCCAGGGAGGGCTTTTTAAGTATGGGGATGATGTGTGCATGTTTCAAAGGGGAGCGGAAAGTGCCGGAGGAGAGGGAGAGATTAAAGATGTGGGTGAGGGAGCGTAGGATGGAGGGGGAAGGAGGTTGTAAAAGTTGTGAGGGGACAGGGTCGAGGGGGCAGGTGGTGAGGCGGGCATCAGAGAGGATCTTGGAGACTTCCTCGATGGTAGTAAGGTCAAAGGTGCGGAGTGTTGGGGGGGCTTCAGTATGAGGAATGTAGGGTGGGGTGGAAGTGGAGGTCAGAGCAGTGGTGGGGCCGTGGGAGAGGGGTGATGATGGGGTAGCTGAGGGAGAGGGAAGGGGGTTGGAGGGAGTTTGAGCAGCGACGAAGTCCCTGTGGGTTATGTCGAGGGGGAGGGGGGATGAGGGGGTAGCTGTGTGAGAGGGGACGGGTTGAGAGGGCGTGTGAGTTGCGGCAACGTCCCTGCGAATTGTGTCAATCTTGTTTTTGAAGTGATTGGCAATCTCAAGGGCAGTGAGTGAGGTGCTGGGTGGAGGTGGGGGTGGTGAGAGTAGAGAGTTGAAGGTGGAGAAGAGTCAGTGAGGATTGGAGGAGAGGGCCTTGATGAGGGTCAGGAAGTAGGCTTGTTTGGCAGCATGGAGGGAGGAGGTGTAGGTGTGGAAGGCAGATTTGTATCGGGTGAAGGCTTGTTGGGATTTGGTTTGGCGCCATAGTCGCTCCAGGGCACGACTGCGTCGTTTGAGGGTTTTGGTGTGATCAGTCTGCCAGGGCTGGAGCGGTCGGGGTCTGATGTTGCGTGTGGTTAAAGGTGGGATGAGGCCGGGTTGCTGAGGTTGACAGGGATGTTGAAATCCCCAAGGATGATGGTGGGTAGCTCAGAGGAGAGGAAGAAGGGTAGCCAGGAGGTGAAGTCATCCAGGAAGCGGGGTATGGATCCAGGAGGCCGGTATATCACAGCAATCTTCAGGGGGGTTGGGGAGAATAGTCGGACGCAGTGGGCCTCGAAGGAGGAGAAGGATAGGGAGGGGAGTTTGGGAGGACTCGGAAGGTGCTCTGCGGTGACAGGAGCAGACCAACCCCACCACCTTTGCGACCGTTAGGCCTGGGTGAGTGGGTCCAGGTGAGACCTCCGTAGGAGAGTGCAGCAGGGGAGGCAGAGTCAGTGGGCTGGATCCAGGTTTCTGGGATCGCTAGGAGACTGCCTCTAATCTCAGCTTGTTACCTGTATGAGAGACACCTGGGAGCCAGAAATCCTGCTGAATGATAGGGGATCAAATCCTTCTTTCCCTCATGAACATGCAGATCCGTCATCATTTGTTAGACGCATTTCTGCTGAATTTGTTGTTGTATTCTGTCTCTCAGTGTTACACCGAACATTCCATTGTTAGACCGATCATTTCTGTGTGAGGGGCGAACATTCCATTGTTAGACCGATCGTTTCTGTGTGAGGGGCGAACATTCCATTGTTAGACCGATCGTTTCTGTGTGAGGGGCGAACATTCCATTGTTAGACCGATCGTTTCTGTGTGAGGGGCGAACATTCCATTGTTAGACCGATCATTTCTGTGTGAGGGGCGAACATTCCATTGTTAGACCGATCATTTCTGTGTGAGGGGCGAACATTCCATTGTTAGACCGATCATTTCTGTGTGAGGGGCGAACGTTCAGGATCAGCAGGGGGGCAAATACACATTTCCTGCACTGTACTTTGCACTCTATTCTTGCATCATACGGGTACAAAATAATTCACGATGATTGAGAGACGTCCCCCTTTAATAACAATGATAATGGCTTTGTGTTGCAGCCAATAACAGGAGCACCAAGTAAAGTTCACAGTCAGAGCAAAAAACAAAAAAAGTCCCAGCTCTCACCTCTCCCCTCCACAGGGCGGTCAGGATTCATGGGGGTGCGATAAACGCTCAACAGAGTCTGAAAAGCCTTCAAAAGTCACAAAATAAAAAACTTTGTAACATTTATTTAAACATCACAAAATTAATATAAAGTTATGAAATCATTAAATGGGTAACTCCACTTTTCGCAAAAAAAAAAAAAAAATAATCTAACGTATACAATTGCGGCACAAGTCATATTGTAATTGAATGTTAAAAAAACGACTTTTCCCTTTCAATCTGCAGCCGCTGTCATTGTCTGTAAGATACAACATGGCCGCCTAGAGGAGCTCTGTACACAGAACACCGCACCGGAAATGTCATCTCCTGGTTATACGATTGGCTCACTGATTTTCCCAGAAGTCTCCACTAAGTTACAAATCAGATTTTGGGCATCCCCTGCAACAAAAATGTAATTTCTGCTGAGATACTCTCAAAAGGAAATCCCATTTAAAAAAGGTATGCAGACCCTGCCACTTTCCTCAGTCCTGCGGGTTCTGTCTGTGAATGCATTTTCAATGCACCAATAACGTCCTCCTACTGACAGGTAATGGGCAAAATATTCTATTATTTCCACTTCCTTTACTATGTAAATACAGTATTTTCTATATTCAAAATATCAACGATCTGCAAACACTTCCCCCCATATTTCCCCCCACTGCACCCCTGAACCTGGATTCTTCATTTTCTGAACCCACCAATGACATTTCTGGGGCTGCTTACTTTACTTTCAATAAAAAAAAAAAAAAAAAAAAAAAAAAAAAATGTCCGACCCCAGAAGTCAGAAAAACCAAAAGGTTGCCAAAAAACTCCCAAATTTCACGGATACGGTGAATGCAGGGTCCGGGGAGAGCAGATATAGTGAATGCGGGGTCCGGGGAGAGCGGATACAGTGAATGCGGGGTCCGGGGAGAGCGGATACAGTGAATGCGGGGTCCGGGGAGAGCGGATACAGTGAATGCGGGGTCCGGGGAGAGCGGATACTGTGAATGCGGGGTCCGGGGAGAGCGGATACAGTGAATGCAGGGTCCGGGGAGAGCGGATACAGTGAATGCAGGGTCCGGGGAGAGCGGATACAGTGAATGCAGGGTCCGGGGAGAGCGGATACAGTGAATGCGGGGTCCGGGGAGAGCGGATACAGTGAATGCGGGGTCCGGGGAGAGCGGATACTGTGAATGCGGGGTCCGGGGAGAGCGGATATAGTGAATGCGGGGTCCGGGGAGAGCGGATATAGTGAATGCGGGGTCCGGGGAGAGCGGATATAGTGAATGCGGGGTCCGGGGAGAGCGGATATAGTGAATGCGGGGTCCGGGGAGAGCGGATACGGTGAATGCGGGGTCCGGGGAGAGCGGATACGGTGAATGCGGGGTCCGGGGAGAGCGGATACGGTGAATGCGGGGTCCGGGGAGAGCGGATACGGTGAATGCGGGGTCCGGGGAGAGCAGATACGGTGAATGTGGGGTCCGGGGAGAGCGGATACGGTGAATGCGGGGTCCAGGGAGAGCGGATACGGTGAATGCGGGGTCCGGGGAGAGCGGATACGGTGAATGCGGGGTCCAGGGAGAGCGGATACGGTGAATGCGGGGTCCGGGGAGAGCGGATACGGTGAATGCGGGGTCCGGGGAGAGCGGATACGGTGAATGCGGGGTCCGGGGAGAGCGGATACGGTGAATGCAGGGTCCGGGGAGAGCGGATACAGTGAATGCAGGGTCCGGGGAGAGCGGATACAGTGAATGCGGGGTCCGGGGAGAGCGGATATAGGGAATGCGGGGTCCGGGGAGAGCGGATACAGTGAATGCGGGGTCCGGGGAGAGGATATAGGGAATGCGGGGTCCGGGGAGAGCGGATATAGGGAATGCGGGGTCCGGGGAGAGCGGATACAGTGAATGCGGGGTCCGGGGAGGCGATCAATAGGGCTTCACCACAATGAGTGAAATGCTTGACTCGCAGTTGCATGTGGCCCGGCAAAGTAATAATGCTGCAGGGGCGGACTGACCATTTGGAAACTCGGGCACTTCCAGGGGGCCAGGGGTCAGTAGGGGGCCCCATGAGATGCCCCTGGTACCTTTTTCATAGGCATTTTTGAGTTTGGGCAAGAACACAGGGGCCCCATGATCCCCTATTGCCCGGGGACCCCATAAGTTGTCAGTCCACCCCTGGAATGCTGTTCAGCCAAAAAAAAAAAACCACACACAGGCACCAGAAGTTAGTAATAGCACTTTCTGAACGCCTGAGAGCTCCTGCCAGATCACATTCTGAACAGCAATCCACAGCAGATTGCTTTTCAGAGGACACCAAGCATCTCTGTCACCTGTGTGGTTATGATCCTCTCTAGCTGTTACACACAATGCAGTTTGATGTACCTCCACTCTCTATAGGCCCAGACAAGGATTGGGATCGAGCCGCTTTTACACTTTTGCAGCTCAGAAACAGATGTAAATTCTAACTAGAGATCATCTGTCAGCAGATTTTCATCCTGGGTGGAGTTCCCCTTTAATGGAAGCCGTTGTCTAACCTACCTGGTAGGTGTCCCTGTCAGAGGGGTGAATGACGAAATACACGTCCATCTGGCCCGGGTTCTCTCTGGCGAAGCGTAGCACAGCCTCCGTCATGACTTTAGCCACATCGGGTTTGAAGAGGCCAATATTTCCCGTCCCCAGCGCAGGAAAAGAGATGGTGCGTTTGTTATATGCGTGTGCGTTTTGCAGGCATTCCTTGGTCACATGGTGTAAAACCTGCAACAAGACGGGTTATGATAGAAGAGATATGGAGCCGACATCCAAATACAACAGAAAGCCGTCAATGATGAAGAATGGAGACAACACAAGAGATGTCCAAAGAGCCAATATATAGACAGCAGAGATGTGCTGGAACCAGAGCAATCCATAACAAATGACCTGCAACCCCACCATCACCGACTCATGAAAGGTGGAATCTACTTCCCAAACTTCACCACCATCTGACTGCAGGAAACTCCTCTACTGAGTCCACTGAGGGACACAGGAATCCGAGACCATCGGGTTAGACTGCCACCTACAGGAGGATTGGATATTGGCAAAAAAAAAATTAAATTGTAAGCCATCTCCCCTATTACCCCTCAACTATCCAGCATGGCTCTGAGACTTGTGTCTCCCGGAGGACTCCAAAAATCCTATTTTCTTTCTCATCCATTGAGGGACATGACTCAGATACAGTTGAGGTGTCCAGAAACAGGCCAAGTGGTCAATGGGAAGGCACAGAGAATCAACCTGATGCTCAAGATGGGGAAGACGGTGCTCAGCGTACAGGAGGTCACTGCCAGAGGAAAAAGGACTCCACATGGAGGGGAATATCGAACCTGAAGAAGCTAACCAATCAGAACCCACCAAAACAGGTTGTTGGACGGCAACATGATTTTAGCTCAGACATTTATGGATTTTTACTGCCCGGTTAACGAAGTGCCATTTGGCTTGTTGGAATCTGCGGCTACTGACTCGGCTTGTTCCTGGAACCGTCTTCCCTGCCTGTTTCCCGATATGACCTCGGCTTGGCTAACGGATATTTTCACTTGCTCTCCTGTGTATGATCTCAGCTATCCATCGGCTCTAATCCCCACCCGGCATCCGACCCTGGCTCTGACCAGACTACTCTGCTGTCCTCTGCTACTTTGAAGGCCTGCTATCTCTCACGGGAACCACCCGTCTGCAGACACCATTCTAGTGAATCAGCTGTGCTCCTGGGTGTACCTCTGACAAGCATCCTCAGTCAGATCATCTCTACAAGAACTCCTGCAGGCGACTGTCACAAGTTCATCCCACCGCTGCCACCAACCTGTCAAGGGTCACCCGCACGCCACGCCTACAGCGACTAGCTAACCGAGGCACGCACGTGCGGCTGTGACTTGGGGTAAGAGGGAATAAAGGGGACTCAACTTTGATATACTTCCACAGCCTGCACTACCTCTGTCCACCACCGGAGGGAGACTCCACTCCAATCCAGCTGGCTGACCACACACTGGCAAATACAAATCTTACATACAATCTGGTGCACTGATTAGAGCTGAGGAGCAGCTTAGCAATCACACCCTTCTAGAGTCCCTCCAGCTATCCTACAGCTTGAACCCCGGTGTTATCACCCTTCCACTGTCCTCACCCCCCTGCACCAGACACACCACAAAAGGTAGCCTGCCACCAACCAACAGTTTATTCGCAGAACGGTCTGCTGGGCCACCACACACACGTCTGGCCGATCTGTTACCTTTTACAACCTGCACGCAATCTGCCCACATACAGAGCAATTGCATACAGATTGGCAATGAGCTTGACCAAGCGCATAAAGGCACTAAAATACAATCCAATCTAATCTCTCTGGAGATATGAGCCCGAGCTTCAATACACAGAAGTCACTTATTAATGTTAAGATTTAATATCCCAAAAGTGGGCGGGGCATAAAATATGTACAAAATATAAAGAGTTACAGAAATACAACAAATACAAGAAGACACACAAATGACTAATTACTATAAAATAAAAAGGGAATAAAACAGAATAAAACTTTTACCGAGATTTATCCTGCGACTGGAGCAAGCCAGAGTGTCAGCAATCCGTCAGTCAAATAGAACCGGCTCCATACAAATTACGATGTCCCAATGTCCGGGTACTCAATTTACAGGGATATGGACGTAGGCGGGACATTAGTCCTTGGCCAATTGACCCTGGGGGGTGTTCCTGCACCCGCCCACAGGATGTTCTGGGTGCCAAACTGCCCAAGGTCAATCGGACCAAGACCAGCTTGAATTACCAAGTTGGGGATTGGATTTCCGACACCAGCGCATCAGTCCGATTGCGACAGTACCAATCACTGTTCGGCTGTCTCAATCCAGCACCAGCTAACCATTCCCTACATTTTCCTGGCATGCTACCTAATCCACAAATACAGTTTTTATATGTCGATGTGACCCACAGAGTACCCTATCAGAGGGAAGAATTTTCATCTCTCTGCAACTAATTTTTCAGCTTTTATGAGCGATGAAACATTTCCTTTGATGTATGTATATTCTTTTAGAGCTCCCAATGTCAGGGAGACAGATCGGAGCCCCCCTGGTGTCATGAAGCCAACCTGTCTCCAGCCGTTTCCTTCCCGGTTTCCCCAGAAGGTGACAAAATCTTATTAGCACCCAGGTGCCACTTCCAGGGGAAGCTAGGCTTTTCAGATGCTAATTGATGACCATCTGTCTCTGAACACCTCATTTCCCCAATGACAAGGACTGAAACTACATTTAGGATTACATTTTGCTACAGGTCACATTTATCTACTCAAATCTGTACATTTTATGTCACAGTGACCCTTGCTAATTTGGGCCCGATTCCTTCTGTCCCATCTCCAGGGGAGTCTGGAACTTAGCCGCAAGGGAAGCCCTCTCTCCATTGGCCTCCAGCACCAGGTACGTGATACCCATACTGGTGAGATAAGAAGGAACCGAGGATGAAACTAAAGCAATACATCTAAAACAGCCAGAGGGGTCCATGAAGCCTGGCAGGATTGTACTGACCTTACCTAACCCTGACCTCAAGGCACGGGTCTGAGAAGTTCCTGGTCACCTCCAGGTCCAGTAAAACTTTAACAGATGTGGAATGAGAAACAGATATCTTAGAAAAAACACTAAAAACATTCACTCAGTTCAGAACATTACAAGCAAAGGCCTCTGGGGAACCAAACAAAGAAGACCAGGTGAACAGGTCCCACAATGTCCTTCAGACATACTCCATTTCAAGCAGAGGGCACCTGGAGTAGGAAGCTAGTGTGTTTCACCTGCTAACAATCCAGGGACATAAACCACTCCATGCAATGATCACCACCCCCCAGAAAGGATCTGATGGGCATCTAGATGGCAAACCTCTTGGTGCAGAGACCATTGATTACGCACTATCCTTAGGAGAGACCGTACAAACAAGGAAACAAGGCTAATACTCATCATCCAAGCCACTTCCCTCGTCACAGGAAGGACTACCACTACTTCCTGGAGGTGAAGGTACTGCAACACCTAGATGTCATCCAATAGGAATCTGAACCCAGAAATGTGCTCAAAGTGGGGTCTGCAATGTGTAGGGAACTTTCCTTTTTGGAAAGCCAGACCGTAACCTTGGGTGTAACGGAACCAGACCCCGACTGCACTAGGGTATTTCCGTTAGACTCCAGCTTCCCTGTCCGAACACAGATCCAAGGACACCACCGCTGACCATACAAGAGGAGACAGCACCAGACTTGTATTAAACTAGGAAATAGACTGCTTTATTTTAACACAGACACAAGATATAAACATTCAAGGGATCAATTCCCCCCTCCCTGCATAAGGACACAGGGTGGGGCAAACCAAATCTAGCCACAAGAAACACATCAGACAGTCCCATCAGGGGGAAGGGCTGCCGGAAACACCCCCCACCAAACCAATACACAAACACACACATCCCATAATAGTTTGCAAGACACAATAGAACAATGGGATGCACCACATGGCAGAGAACAATGGACATCCCCCACCCCCCACCTATACATGTCTATACAACACAATATCAGGACTACATTTTAAGCGCTGCACCTATCTTATTTTAGATGTCTTTGGAAAGGTTTATGGTTTCCTTTACAGTACACAGCCGCTTTTATCCCTTTATATTTTAGCGCTCGCTGAGTTTTCTTATCCCTTTTATCCCACTGGAAAGCTGACAGCGAATCACATGCTGCAGGGCAGGGAATGCCTATGATTGGCAGTTGGTTTTGATAGCTTCCCAACACCCTACAGTGGTATAGTGTGGGTTGCCAGCACCTGGGGCAAGCCAAGTATTGACTCCCCCCCAACCAATCAGTGCAATATTTTTTTAATTTTGCACCCAGGGCAACCGACCCTTTGGCTCCGCCTACACTACACCCCCGAATGTTTGGTATTCCTGCACAGGAGGTGCATTTTAGAAATGTGTATTCTGGGACTCTGAAGTGGATAGTGGTCAATCAAAATGGATGAGCTTGGTCAGGTGACCTGTCCTCCAAATATTGAGCCCTCTGCTATGTTAACCGCAGGTTCAATCCTGCACCCCACAATAAATTGATTGGTATAGAAACACAGACTGTGGTACTGAGTAAGGCTGTAGAGTATAAAGCAGAGAGGAGTCCAGGATCCTCTCCGTTATAAATGAGCCCCATTGGAAAGAGGTGGGAACAGTTTGGCTGAGTTCTCGTTGCCGCCCCATAGAGATGCCTTCTACATAGAATTTGCTGTTTGTTTACTCCGTCAACAGAGACAAAAGGAGAAAATTGATAGATGCACTTACCTGCAGAGCATATTGATAGCCTGATGAACGAAATGGTAAAATGACATGGTAGATGGACTCACAGGACAGGTTGAAGCCCTTGGTGCGGATCATGGTGATATTGGCGGTGGGGTTCGCGCTACGAAGGTAACTATTTTGTTTTCTGATTTCCTCCTGCAATTTATACCCGGCCTTGGAGGCAATGGCTTCAGAGATCGCTCCACCATTTAGGCCCAGATTAGAGGAGATTGAGTTCACAATAATCTGTGTCTGCAAAAGATTGAAAGGGAATTCTCTTACTTGGACTGTAATGGAAGTCATGTGTTCAGCTGTGTACATATGATGCACCGTGTATCCAGAGGCCGTGTTTTCATACTTCCGGTGTCAGCATCTCACCTACTACTGTCCAGAGTGGAGACAACAAGAACAATGAGGTCAGAACCCCGTCTTTGTGTTGGTCATGTGTGCACTACTGCAATACATGGTGCAGCACCATCTACGTGTTAAAGTGTTGTGATGCCATTGGCTTTGGAAGGCTTCCCAACACGCTAAGGCATTGCACAGCCATGTACTAACATGCATTGCATTCTCAGGTGAGCTGCCCAAATGCCATGCCCAACATAGGTGTGATCTGTGAGCTCTCTCTCCCAACAAATGGGGAGAGGTGATTGGGTCTGATGGATGTGCACCAGGTTCCTAACTCCTTTGGTCATGTATGTCTGTTCTGCATGCAAATAGATCTCTTCTGTCCTGACGACTACTCCAACTATGGTAGACCATGTACCACCCTGTCAGCCTTGGTGGTGTCTAATTGCCAGCTGTAACCTCGCTGCTTAGAACCATCTGTCTGCCCGATGCCTCAGCTCCACTTTGAAAGTTTATCTCCCCAAAATTGTACCCAGAATCACTTGTAGTTTAAAGCAGAACTGGGGAGAAAAGCTCCAGGGGAAGACACATTACCCAAGGCCAAAGTGAACTTACAGTTTAAATCCGCTAAATCCATTCCCGTTGCATCAAAACAAAATGTAACACCCTCCTAGTCAGCTAGGGGGAGCTAGTAGGTTAGCGAATTGTTAGATGGGAGGGCTGAGTAGAGCCTGGGTGTGATAGCTAGCAAGGGTCAAATTCAGGGCAGAGCTGAGAGGCTCTGCAGATCAGCTCTCTGAGACTTCCCCCTGCTCTAGAACTTTGGAGAAACTTCTAGAAGCAGTGGGCGGATGTGAGGAGTGGCTGATCTGAACTTTTCAGGGATCCTGACCAATCTCCAACAGCAGGCATGGCAAGGGGCCAGGACATCCCTTAAAGATGATTGAGCCTACTCAACAGCAGGAGAGTACGGGTAGAAGAGGATGTGAAGGCTAGAGAGAGGAGCCTGGGAGGGGCCCAGATGGGAGAGGGGCTCACCTCTAGGCAAGGACCTTGGAAGGCGAAAGCTTGGACCTTCACCGTCCCCTGAGAGAGGACCCCCTGTGTGGCAGAGGAAGAACGGCCCAGCTAGAAGGCCTGGTAGCAGCCACCAACTCAACAGCAACACAGGACAGGGACCAAGTGAGTAGACCTGCACCCCCTGGGCCAGATAAGGGAAGGAGCACTGTGGTGGGAAACCAGATTAGCGACTACCTGGGACTGTCTTTTTGGCAGACACTGGATCCCCTGCTCAGGGATTCCTTTGGACAGCCAGACAGAGGAGCATTTGGGGTGAGGTAAATCAGGAGATGCTGGCTAGCTCTCCAAGAAGAGGATTCTTTGTACAGACTTGTAAACAGGTCAGGAAGTTGTCCTCGGTTTCTCAGTTCCATTGGACATCCCGCACACCCCTTACCCCATCCAAGTTCCAAATCCCCTAATAAAACATGAAAACAAGTTCAATGACTGGTCACTGTCCCCTGAATGCAAGTCAGTGGGAAAATGTGTGTTGCCTGGCTGTGCAGGACTATAGGGGGACCCAAAACTATTGCAACTCTTAAGGGGGGGGGGGGCTAGTGCTACGAGAAGAGGAGCAAAGTCTGGAGGGCCCATTCGTAGCACTGTGGTACATCAGTGCAAGTGCACTGACATGCTATATGCAGCACATAATGTACATTGGATTATGGCAGCTCATTCATTCGAATAAGCAGCCTAACAAACCAAAAACGCACCACAAATATTGCAAGCACCATATCCGGCCATGCAGCGCACTGCAATGTATGTTAGGGCGTTTCTAGGTGTTGCACTTGCACTGTAAGTATCAGCAATGTGCATTGGGTGCCCTTCAGAAAGAGAAGGACCCTTGCGGTCTGTGTGGAAGCAGTGGTCTCTCTGCAGAGGTCAGATGCACCCCCTGCTGAATCAGAGTTAGAGCGCCCCAATCAACAGAAGGCCTGAGCTTTGATGATGGCAGAGCTGGAGAGGTCTGGCTCAGCAGGAAGTGCACCGGACCTCTGCAGAGAGACCACTGCTTCCACACTGAGAGCAAGAGCCCTCCTCTGTAGCAGGCTGGCTTTTCTACTCCGGCTGTGGCTGCTTTCTAAAGAAAACCAACTGTAAGTCTTTACACATCTTGGTTTCTATGATCCTGCAATGTATTTAGACAATTCAAACCTAAGGTCAGGTGGGCTTTACTGAATGTCACAAACCGCAACTAGAAATGTGAGGTTCGCTTTGTTCTGAATCGAAACGCATACTTTTTTTTTTTAATTCGGTTGTATATAATGAATCTGAAACAACAAAAATGAAATTTCGAATTTGAAGCAAATTAAAAAAAAAAAAAAAAAAGAAAAAGAAAGAAAAGAATAGAACATAAAAGAATAGAATAAAACAGAATGACTGACTATAACCTTCTTCTGAAATTCCAGTTTAATACATTGGAATAGAATAGATTAAAATAGAAAAAAACTGAATTTAATAGAAAAAAAAAATAGAATAAAAAAAATAAAAAGAATATAATCTTCAGATATTCGCATTTCAAATAGAATAAATTTGAATAGAATAGATTAAAATAGAACAGAAAAAAAAACAATAGAATAGAATAAAAAAAAAAGTTTTCCTGAAATTTGAATAAAAAAGAAAGAATACAACAGTTTTCCGAAATTCGATTAGAAGAGGAGAGAGTAGAACAGAATAGAATATAACCTTCTTTGGACATTTGAATAGAATAGAACCAGGCCAGCTATTCTTCACAATGAATTCGGAACAATTCTATATCTCCAATTCGAATTTGATTCATATTCAAATTCCATTCGATATTCCCAAATTCAGTTGAATTTCATTCAATTCTGATGAAGTCAGAAAATTCAAATCGAATTGGAATAAATTAAATGAATTCCGAAAACAAATTAAACAAAGTTAACCAATTTAATGAAACAAAATTAGTTAAATAACGAATTGAATCAAATCGAAACAAATGTTTTGTGCTGCACATGTCTAAGCCCACCCAGGGCACTCCAGGGAGAATGGCAGATTCAAATTTTTTTTTTCAGGGTAAAGCAAAGCTGAGACACCAGGAAAGCTCTCCTGTGTAATCGTATATATGGCTGTACTCATTATCCGTGGTGACGGACGGGAAGAGACATGTGATGGACTTACCTTCTGTTCCTCTATCAGCCCACGTTTCAGGTGAAGGGTCAATCCATTGATGGTGATGGGCTGTGACATCTCCATAGGGGACCCGTGTGCTGAGGGCTGCATAAGGGCGCTCCTATAGCTGGACGTTGTTGGTGAGGGTTGTGATGTAGCGGTCATGCTGCGTGTCACTGGCCTTGTTTGAGAAGAGGAAGCAGATGTGGCTCCACTGAGGTCATCACTTGGACCAAAGATGTTTTCACAGGCCGCCTTCATGGCTTGGACAGCCGGGTCATTGTTATTCACCAGTCGGATCTCCTTTAGATGGGTCTGTGTCACAGTTAAAAAGAATAAGTGAATGGTCTTCACCATAATATCTGCGCACCGTTGGAGAGGAAACCCAAAGATCCCGGAGCTCACGGCTGGGATGGCCACAGATTTGATGTCTGTGTGCTGATTCACATATTTCAACACGTTCCTGATGCATTCGGAAAGCTCATCGTCACATCTATTGGCAGCTTCTATGAACCACACCGGACCCACGGCATGAAGGAGACACTTACAGGGGAGATTGCCGGGACGTGTCACTGCGCACTGTCCGGTTTTTAACCTTCCATTGGTCTTAACATATTCTTTGCTGTCCTTTTCAATGTCTGATCCTCCAGCTTCCACCAAAGCACGGGCCAACCCCCCGGCATGATCCAGGTCCTCATTAGCGGCATTCACCACAACATCGGCGTCCTGCCTAGTGAGGTCGCCCTTCCATACACCGACCACGGGGCCCAACAAGATTTTCTTCTCATAAACTTTTTCAGCCTTGATTGACGCAGCTTGAGATTTGGTGGGTTTAGGGCCTCTTAACTGCACTTCACAACTGAACTTCCTGAGGAAGAGGTCGGTGAGCTCATTCTCACACCCGAGAAGATGGAAGTAATCAGATTCTGGAAGAACGATCCGATGGGTACGCTCCATATTTCTGAAAGAAAAACCAGAGAACGCCATTAAAGTCTACCACCTCTGTAACTGAACCCCCGAGAATGGTCCACACACAGCATTTATATATCAGTTGGACAAGAAATGATGTTCTATCCTTAATCCTTTACATTCATTGCATAGTGTAGACCAGCAATGTGCAAACTACGGCCCAGCGGACCTTTTAATCCGGCCCGAGGAGCGTGATACTGTCAGGATGGTTGTCAGGATGTGTGTAGGCGGGGCAGCGTGACGAACGTGAGGTGAGGGGAGCTAGGCTCCTCTCACAGTCCGCCCTGAAGACTGGAACGGCGCGGGAACACGGCGAGAGGAACACGTGGAGCAAAGGTAAGTGAATTGACACAGGGGGGACTTGGGGACTTAATATGGGGAATGAATTACTATATGGGGGATGAATTACTATATGGGGGATGAATTACTATATGGGGGATGAATTACTATGGGGGATGAATTACTATATGGGGGATGAATTACTATATGGGGGATGAATTACTATGCTTACTAAGGGGGATGAATTACTATATGGGGGATGAATTACTATAGGGGGATGAATTACTATATGGGGGATGAATTACTATATGGGGGATGAATTACTATGGAGGATGAATTACTATATGGGGGATGAATTACTATATGGGGGATGAATTACTATAGGGGGGATGAATTACTATAGGGGGGATGAATTACTATAGGGGGGATGAATTACTATGGGGGATGAATTACTATATGGGGGATGAATTACTCTATGGGGGATGAATTACTATTTGGGGGATGAATTACTATATGGGGGATGAATTACTATGCTTACTATGGGGGAATATTACTATACTTACTATGGATGACACATACACATCATTCATCTACTCTTGGTCCGGGTCCAATATATGAACCCATTGCGGCCCTCAAGTTAAAAAGTTTGCCCACCCCTGGTGTAGACTCTCAGCCTCCTAAACAAACTAGAACAACATTTCGAAACAATTACATTTTTACAAACTGGAAAGTGACAAATGCAGCAGAACCTTTTTCTTCTTCTTTCATGATGCAATGTATAGAAACCACGTGTCTGAGGGGGACATTTATTGCTGCTCAGTATATGTATCATAGGGAGGAGGCCGATGCAACGTTCTCACGCCGGATTTTTGTTTGTCAATATTAACCGTTTGAGTTCATTTCCTTTAAGACTATATATACAGTTGTGTTCAAAATAATATCAGTGTGCTGAGAGAAGTGACTAAAGCTGCAAATCCTTCTAATCCTTTTATTTCCATCCACACAAATGCATTGGGAACACGACACATTCTATTCCAAATCAAAACTTGAAGAAAAATACATCAAATTTGTGTTGTTCCTCTAAAAAAATGAAAGAAAAGTGAATATTAGAAGGTTCAAAAAAATGGGCGTGTTTGTATTCTTCTTTACAAAGTCAAACATTCACTATATAAACTGAGAAATGTTTGAAGATTTTGCTTTCCTTTGAATGACTTCATGAATATTTGGTTGTAGTCGCACTGTTTCTGAGAACTGCTGTACATCTGTGTTGCATGGAGTCCCCCAACTTCTGGCCCCTGTGATCAGGTATTCCAGCCCAGGATGATTGGACCACATTCCACAGTTCTTCTCTATTTCTTGGTTTGGCCTCAGAAACTGCATTTTTGATGTCACCCCACAAGTTTTCTATTGGATGAAGATCCGGGGATTGGGCTGGCCACTCCATAACGTCCATCTTGTTGGTCTGGAACCAAGATGTTGCACGTTTACTGGTGTGTTTGGGGTCGTTGTCTTGTTGGAACACCCATTTCAAGGGCATTTCCTCTGCAGCATAAGGCAGCATGACCTCTTCAAGTATTCTGATGTATTCAAACTGATCCATGATCCCTGGTATGCGATAAATAGGCCCAACACCGTAGTATGAGAAACATCCCCATATCATGATGCTTGCACCACCATGCTTCACGGTCTTCACAGTGTACTGTGGCTTGAATTCAGTGTTTGGGGGTCGTCTGACAAACTGTCTCCGCCCACTAGACCCAAAAAGAACAATCTTACTTCCATTAGTCCACAAAATGTTGCACCATTTCTCTTTAGACCAGTCAATGTGCTCTTTGGCAGATTGTAACCTCTTCAGCACACGTCTTTTTCCCAACAGTGGGACTTTGCGGGGGCTTCTTGCAGATAGCTTGGCTTCACATCGGCGTCTTCTAATTGTAACAGTCCTCACAGGGAACGTCACACCTTCTTTCATCTTCCTGGAGCTGATTGTTGGCCGAGTCCTCACAGGGAACGTCACACCTTCTTTCATCTTCCTGGAGCTGATTGTTGGCTGAGTCCGCCCCATGTCGGCTATTCTTCTATCCATTCCAATGGTAGTTTTTCGCTTTCTTCCACATCTTTCAGGTTTTGGTTGCCATTTTAAAGCATTTGCCATCATTTTAGCTGAGCAGTCGATCATTTTCTGCACTTCTTTATATGTTTTCCCCTCCAATCAACTTTTTAATCAAGGTACGCTGTTCTTCTGAACAATGTCTGGAACGGCCCATTTTCCTCAGAATTTCAGAGAGAAATGCACTGTAACCAGCATGTACAACATTTGCTGCCTTCCTTCCTTAAATAAGGGCAATAATTGCCACCTGTTTATCAAAGAATGAATGACGTCACTAATAGAACTCCACACGGCTATTATTGTGAACACGCCCCTTTCAATGAGTGATTCAATGACACAGAATCAGCAGCATGCATGTCATGACTGTCGGGTCTGTTGGATTTCTATGACTCTACTACACCTGCTTGGAAATTATTTGCCATTTAGAAATATCATTTCCACCAAAAACAGTGATTGATCCGGTTAGTGATGTCTGACGGCTAGTATTTTCAACACAACTGTATATATAGCATTCAAGGCCGTCATTTGAAATCAAGGGGCCCAGTACAGCCTACCTGACAGGGCCCCACCCCCCAGCACTCTCTATTGGTGGCCCTTCCCACTACCACACACTGTACCTTTGCTCCCCCATTACCTCCCACTTTGTACCCCGTGTTCCCCATTACCCAGCATTCAACTTCATATCCCAACTGTGCCCACATTAGCCCTCCCACCCCCACTATCCCGCACTCTGCATCCCTTATTACCCTACACTTTGCAACTCCCACATCCCCCTAATACATCCTACTCTGCACCCCCTGCATCCCCCCTTACCCTGCACTCTGATATGCCTCACTTTGCACCTCCTGCATCCTCCAATATGCCTCACTTTGCACCCTTTACATCCCCCATTACCCAGCACTCTGCATCCCCCATTAATCCTCACTCTGAACCTACTGTATCCCCCATTGCCCTGCACCCTCCAAAATGCCTCACTCTGCACCCCCCCTTACACCTTACTCCACACCCCCTGCATTGCCCAGCATTGTGCATCACCTGCATATCCCAATACACTCTGTACCCACATTACACCCCTCCCATCCCACCACTACCCCACATTCCCATTACCCTGCACACCACACCCCCGTGTCCCCCATTACACTTCACTCTGTATCCCCCATTACCCTCCTCCCTGAACCTTCTGTATCCCCCATTGCCCTACTCCTTGAACCCTCTGCATCCCTCACTCTGTATCCCCCATTACCCTCCTCCCTGAACCCTTTGCAGCCCTCATTACCCTACTCCCTGAACCTTCTGTATCCCCCATTACCCTACTCCCTGAACCCTCTGCATCCCTCACATTGCATCCCCCATTACCCTACTCCCTGAACCTTCTGTATCCCCCATTACCCTACTCCCTGAACCCTCTGCATCCCTCACATTGCATCCCCCATTACCCTACTCCCTGAACCTTCTGCATCCCCCATTACCCTACTCCCTGAACCCTCTGCATCCCCCATTACCCTCCTCCCTGAACCCTCTGCATCCCTTGCTCTGCATCCCCCATTCCCCTAATCCCTGAACCCTTTGCAGCCCTCATTACCCTACTCCTTGAACCCTCTGCATCCCTCACAATGCATCCCCCATTACCCTCCTCCCTGAACCCTCTGCATCCCCCATTACCCTCCTCCCTGAACCCTCTGCATCCCCCATTACCCTCCTCCCTGAACCCTCTGCATCCCTTGCTCTGCATCCCCCATTACCCTCCTCCCTGAACCCTCTGCATCCCTTGCTCTGCATCCCCCTTTACCCTCCTCCCTGAACCCTCTGCATCCCCCATTACCCTACTCCCTGAACCTTCTGCATCCCCCATTACCCTACTCCCTGAACCTTCTGCATCCCCCATTACCCTACTCCCTGAACCCTCTGCATCCCTTGCTCTGCATCCCCCATTACCCTACTCCCTGAACCTTCTGCATTCCCCATTACCCTACTCCCTGAACCCTCTGCATTCCCCATTACCCTACTCCCTGAACCCTCTGCATTCCCCATTACCCTCCTCCCTGAACCCTCTGCATCCCTTGCTCTGCATCCCCCATTACCCTACTCCCTGAACCCTCTGCATCCCCCATTACCCTCCTCCCTGAACCCTCTGCATCCCTTGCTCTGCATCCCCCATTACCCTACTCCCTGAACCCTCTGCATCCCCCATTACCCTACTCCCTGAACCCTTTGCAGCTCCATTACCCTACTCCCTGAACCCTCTGCATCCCCCATTACCCTACTCCCTGAACCCTCTGCATCCCTCACTCGGCATCCCCAATTACCCTCCTCCCTGAACCCTCTGCATCCCCCATTACCCTCCTCCCTGAACCCTCTGCATCCCCCATTACCCTCCTCCCTGAACCCTCTGCATCCCCCATTACCCTCCTCCCTGAACCCTCTGCATCCCTCACATTGCATCCCCCATTACCCTCCTCCCTAAACCCTCAGCATTCCTCACTCTGGATCCACGCATAACTCATTGCCCTGCACCCCCTGCATCCTCCAATATGCCTCACTCTGCACCCCTTGCATCCCTTGAAAACAGTGCTCTCTACCATTTATAGAGTGAAGCTTCATCTAGAAAGGGTGTGCTCACTGGCCATGGGGGCCCCTTCTGAATTGTTATCACACCTCTGCATAGATCACAGAAGATCCTCCATGCAGCGAGCTTTGCCTGATCATGCCCTTCCCTGCTGGGTGCGGGGTATTCTGGGTGTTGTAGTCAGGGATGAGCAGCAGTGAAAGTGGGGACCCCCAGGGTTAGAAAGTGGGTGGACTATGAGATGCCCACAGGCAGCCCCTACTGGGCCTCCCCTTGTGACCTGATAGGGCCTGGGCCCCCGGACAGGAGGTCTGCCTGTATCCCACTGATGGTGGCCCTGATAGGACTGATGATGGAACGTTAGTGTGATCAGGATCATAAAAGGGCTGATGTGTATATAATGTATATACTGTGTGTACTGTAAATACTGTAGGTGTATATACTGTAGGTGTATATACTGTAGGTGTATATACTGTAGGTGTATATAATGTATGTGTATATACTGTAGGTGTATATAATGTAGGTGTATATACTGTAGGTGTATATACTGTAGGTGTATATACTGTAGGTGTATATAATGTATGTGTATATAATGTAGGTGTATATACTGTAGGTGTATATAATGTAGGTGTATATAATGTAGGTGTATATAATGTAGGTGTATATAATGTAGGTGTATATACTGTAGGTGTATATAATGTAGGTGTATATACTGTAGGTGTATATAATGTATGTGTATATACTGTAGGTGTATATACTGTAGGTGTATATACTGTAGGTGTATATAATGTAGGTGTATATACTGTAGGTGTATATAATGTAGGTGTATATAATGTATGCATTTATGGTCTTTGCCATCTGACAGTAATGGAAGAGTTACAGGTGAAAATGTAAAACGGTTCAAAAGAACGATTGTCCTACAAATCCGGACACTGGGCCTGGTATGAAGTCACTGATCTTAATTAAAATGGGATTCTGCCTTTATCAACTTTTGAACAATGTACTAAACACATTACTTAGTAATCAAGTCATTAGCAAATGAAAGCTCATTACAATGTATTGTGCAAGTCTAAATAGTTACATAATTAGGTAAAAAAAAAAAAAAAAAAAAAAAAAAAAAAGACAAATCCGTCCAATTCAACCAATAAAAAAAAAGGGAAAAACAATTATATACAATTGTATACACTGCTCAAAAAAAATGAAAGGAAGACTTTGTAATCCAAGTCACATGAAGTTGATTCTCTCTCCTGGGATATGGATCTGGTCAGGTAAGTCGCAGAGGATCTGGTCAGGTAAGTCGCAGAGGCGGTTGTTCATCAGTTTCAGCTGCTTTGGTGTTCATGAAATTAATAACAGGGGCACTAGGTGGGAAACAATGAGATAACCCCCAAAACAGGAATGGTTTTACAGGAGGAGGCAACTGACATTTTTTTCCCTTCTCATCTTTTCTGTTTTTTACTGGTTTTGCATTTGGCTCGGGTCAGTGTCACCACTGGTAGCATGAGGCCATACCTGAACCCTATAGAGGTTGTACAGGCAGTCCAACTCCTCCAGGATGGCACATCAATACGTGCCACTGCCAGAAGGTTTGCTGTGTCTCCCAGCACAGTCTTAAGAGCATGGAGAAGATTCCTCCATGATCCCTGCCAGAGTCCTACAAACTGACCTCCAGCAGGCCATTGGTGTGAATGTCTCTAACCAAACAATCAGAAACAGACTTCATGAGGGTGGCCTGAGGGCCCGACGTCCTCTAGTGGGCCCTGTGCTCACTGCCTGGCATCATAGGGCTTGATTGGCATTTGCCATTGAACACCAGAATTGGCAGGTCCACCACTGGCCCCCTGTGCTTTTCACAGATGAGAGCAGGTTCCCCCTGAGCACATGTGACAGACGTGAAAGGGTCTGGAGAAGCCGTGGAGAACGTTCTGCTGCCTGTAACATGGTTCAGCATGACTGTTTTGGTGGTGGGTCAGTGATGGTCTGGGGAGGCATATCCATGGAGGGGCGCACAGACCTCTACAGGCTAGACAATGGCCCCCTGACTGCCATTAGGTATGGGGATGAAATCCTTGGACCCATTGTCAGACCGTACACTGGTGCAGGGGGTCCTGGGTTCCTCCCGGCGCAGGGGGTCCTGGGTTCCTCCCGGCGCAGGGGGTCCTGGGTTCCTCCCGGCGCAGGGGGTCCTGGGTTCCTCCCGGCGCAGGGGGTCCTGGGTTCCTCCTGGTGCTAGACAATGCCCGGCATCATGTAGCCAGAGTATGCAGGCAGTTCATGGAGGATGAAGGAATTGATACCACTGAATGGCCCCCACGCTCTCCTGACATATCCAATAGAACCCCCCTGGGATGTCATGTTTTGGTCCATCTGACACCACCAGGTTGCACCTCAGACTGTCCAGGAGCTCAGTGATGGTCCAGATCTGGGAGGAAATCCCCCAGGACACCATCAGTGGTCTCATTAGGACCCTCCCCCGACGTTGTCAGGCATGCATACAAGCACGTGGGGGCCACACAGACTACTGAGGACCATTCTGAGTTGCTGCAATGACATTTCACCAACATGGACTCGCCTGCTGCATCATTTCCTCACTTTGATTTTTGGGGTGTCTGCTAATTCAGTCCTCTGTAGGTCCATCGTTTCCATCAAATGATGGGGCGTCCTTACGTTCCTCACCCATCCCCCGTCCATGTCAGTATAGAGATCCAGCAGAAGATTTCTCCCCATTGAGATCTGATGGGTTTTCAAAGTCTTCCTTTCATTTTTTTGAGCCATGTACATATACAATCCTATACCCACGGTTGTTCCAGAGGAAGGAAAAAAAAAACGTTAGCAAAGCACGAACCAATTAGCTCCTACAGGGGAAAAAATTCCTTCCTGATCCCCCGAGAGGCAATCGGATATTCAGCTTTACCTATAAATGTTAGTCACATATTAATTTTGAAGGGAATCTTCAGGAGACTTCAAAGCCTTCTCTTTCCATCTATAGCCCCTCTACCTCAACCCGCTAACCCTACTTTTCCTTTGCCTCCACTCCACTCTTTGAAAAAACCCTTTCTTCTCTCTTCTTTTGGTTTCTAAATTAGTAGTTTTTCTACTAATGATATGCACTTGTACCCTTTGGACAAAATTTGGAATTATGAGATCATGTGACTAGATACATCAACCTGGAGCTGGGACTTCTACCAAAGGCCACCCCTATACAGGTGACATGCTTGAGGTGATTGTAGCTGTTGTAACATTTGGGGGTGATAGCAACTATGGCAAGAGTACCTTGATCACACACAAGCCACCTTAAACCAACAGAAAGTCTTTATTCCCCAAAAAGGCAGCAAACATCACTTCAAACAAACATGGTTTTTCCTCAGCACAAAATAGAACACAAAGAAAATGTGTCCATCTGACTCCAGCTTGAACCTGAAGGCAGTGTAGGGGCCCATTCACACCAGTGCATTTTAGCGCAATGGAAGGACATCAGAAAAATAACTTCCAATGTGTCCTATTCACACCGTAACGTTGCATTGCGTTACGCTAAAATGCAAAACGTATGTCAGCGGACGTCAGTGCGCGTTAAAATGTGACCAAAATGGGTGGAAATTTACATGCATTTTAGTGCAAGTCAATGTGAATTGGCCCTAAAACAGTCCCAGACTATGGCAGGCATTTCCTCTCACACAGTGGCTCTCACAGTTGCTTGTGCCTCTCAATCCTCCTGCTACCCCTTACCTGCTCTCTGCAGCTCCTGTCTTTTAAGGACCTCTTCCTGCAGGTAGGTCAACTGCCTGTTACTCCTTAAAGGGAATACAACCCAAATAGTGGTGAACCATAGCACCCATCCAGGACCCAACCTTGCCCTGTACATATTTCTACCCCTGTCTCAATGCGGGGGTGTTGGAGGTAACCTTGGACATCCTACAATGTACCCAAGAGAGGACATCAGCATTTTGAAGCAGTCTGCTAGGTCTGTGCTCTACAACGAATTGAAATCTTGGAGGGACAGAAAATACCTGCTCATTCTGGCATTTGCCTGCTTATTCTGTCTCCTCCAAGTCAATGGGCCATGGTTCTGACACCAGGCAGAATCTCCTGTCTAGCAGAAGGTACCTCAGGGAGTCCAGAGCACACACTATGACCCGGAACTCTTGCTCCACCATAGTGTAGCTCTTCTCAACGGCTGTCAGTTTCCAGCTGAGAAAACCACATTGTGTTCTTCCCCATTGGTCTCCTGAGACAGGCCCTCACTCGAGGCATCTGTCCGAGCCACAAACTCCCTGGAAAAATCAGAAGCAACCAGCACTGGATGGTGGCACGACACCGCTTTAGAAAAGCTTCTTTAGCGTCAGTGTTCCTTTGAATCTCTACTGACTTCCTGCCCCCCCCAGCCCCCCTCCCCAGGAGTGCAGCAATGTTACGGACAAGCTGCCAGTAGTACCCAACCATGTTTAGAAAGGCTCAGACCTGTTTCTTTGTTAGGAGGTGGGGCCAATCTCATAACTTCTACTTTGTTCATTTGAGGCTTAACCAGACCCCACCCCACAATGTATCCCAGATACTTGGCTTCCTCCATCCAAATTGCACACATCTTGGGATTCATCATAAACCCTTTTTCCTCAAGGAGTCTAATGCCGCTCGAACCTGGGGAAGATGACACTTCCAATCTGTGCTTATAATTAGTCAACCAGGTAGACTGAGGTGCATTTCTCATGAGGGCGGAGCATTTTATCCATTGCCCTTTAGAAATTACCCAGGGCAAAGTGTAACCCAAATAGCCTCCTCTTACACTGACAATGACCCTCAGGTGTGGAAAAAGCCGTTTTCTCCTTGGCTCCTATGGTTAGGGGTATCTGCCAGTACCCCTTGGTGAGGTCCAAGCTGGTAATACACTGGGCTGGTCCCAACCACTCCGTTAACTCCTCTACCCAGGGCATCAAATAGGAGTCAAACTTGTGTTTCTTAACGTCATTGCAAAACTATAGAGTACCATTGGGCATCAGTGCCAACACAATCAGGCTTGACCATTCACTCTGTGATTCCTCAATGACATCGAACTCAAGCATTCTCCAAACTTCTCCTCAGAGATGGCCTTCTGGGATGCAATATGGTTTTCCTCAGACCTTTACACTGAGCTCTGTTACATTGTCATGTTCAATAACATTTGTGGGACCAGGTAGTCTGAAAACATTTTATTTCTCTGCATTAGTTCTGTTTGCCAAGTTTGTGGTCTGGATAGAGTGGCATCGACCTACACCAAGTCAACAACCTCGGGGACCCTAAATTATTATTATTATTATTACTACGAGTTTATATAGCGCCAAAGGGTTTGCTCAGCGCTGTACAATAGGGGGGACAATACATGGCACAGTACAACAACAACAAACAATATACGAGGGGTAAGAGGGCCCTACTCTTACGAGCTTACAATCTAGGAGGGAGGGGGTAAAGGTATAGTAGGAAGTGGCTGAGGGGGATGAAGTGGTGGGAGGAATGAGGGAGGATGGCCGTTAGGCGAGGGTGGGGTAGGCTTCCCTGAAGAGATGGGTTTTGAGGGAGCGTCTGAATGTGAGGAGGGAAGGCGACAGTCTGATGGATTGGGGCAGTGAGTTCCAGAGGATGGGGGAGGACCTGGAGAAGTCCTGCAGTCGTGCATGGGAGGAGGAGACCAGGGAGCAGGATAGAAGGAGGTCCTGTGAGGAGCGAAGGGTACGGGTAGGGTGGTACTTGGTGATCAGGTTGGTGAGGTAGTCAGGGGCAGTGTTGTGAACGGCTTTGTAGGTCAGGGTTAGGAGTTTAAATTTGATGCGTTGGGCAATCGGGAGCCAGTGGAGGGAGAGGCAGAGGGGGGTGGCAGAGGTGGAGCGGGTGGTGAGGTGGATGAGTCTGGCAGCTGAGTTCAGGATGGTCTGGAGCGGGGAGAGCCTGCACTTGGGTAGGCCAGTGAGGAGGGAGTTGCAGTAGTCAAGGCGTGAGATGATGAGGGAGTGTACTAGAAGTTTGGTGGTGTCTGGGGTGAGGAAGGAGCGTATCTTGGCAATGTTGCGAAGATGGAGCCTGCATGTGTTTGTGAGTGATTTGACATGCGGTTGGAGGGAGAGGTTCGCGTCAAGAATGACGCCAAGGACTTTGGCTTGCGGGGCGGAAGTGATAGTGGAGTTGTTGGTGATGATCGATAGGATGGGGGGGGGGGTGTTGGCAGGGGGAAAGACGAGAAGCTCGGTTTTGGAGAGGTTGAGCTTGAGGAAGTGTAGCGACATCCAGTCTGAGATGTCATTTAGGAGGTGAGTGATGCGGGCGGAGATAGTGGGGGTGAGGTGAGGGGTGGAGAGGTAGATTTGGGTGTCGTCAGCATAGAGGTGATAGTTGAAGCCGTGAGATTGTATGAGTTTGCCCAGGGAGGAGGTGTAGATGGAGAAGAGAAGGGGTCCAAGGACAGAGCCTTGGGGGACCCCAACAGAGAGGGGGAGGGAGGGGGAGGTGGCACCATTGTAGGTGACACTGAAGGAGCGTCGGGATAGGTAGGATGAGAACCAAGAGAGAGCAGTATCTCCGATGCCAAGGGAGATAAATTAACATTGACCACAGTGAATAACAGTTCACAGTCTCTCCAGGGTTTTATTAAACCTCACAATGAGGCCATCTGTCTGTGGATGATAGAAGCCCAAAATTGCTTGATCTAAACAGGCTGCACAAGTCTGCCATCTCCTTTGACATAGAAAAACTTCCTTGGTCAATCAGTTTTGGGAAATTCAGTTCTCAAGAATGTATGGAACAACTCCTGTGGGATTGCCTTTGAAGACGTTTTTCTTAAAAGGGACTGCCTCTGGATACCTAGTTGCGTAATGGAAAACCACCAAGATATAGTGGTGTCCCCATACTGACTTCACCAAGGGACCCACCAGATCCATAGAAATACACTTAAATGGCACCTCAATTATTGGCAAAGGCACCAAAAAAATATCTGTAGTTCAACACCGGGGCAGTTAGCTAGAAAGTGGGACAAAAAATAAGACGTCTTAACCTTTGCATGCAGCCCTGACCAGTCAAACCGGTCTGTCATCGTGCCTCTGTTTTCTCAGCCCCTAGGTGTTCTTCCAGTGTGTCTTAGTGAAGCAACTCGAGCACTATCCGTCTATAAGGCTGGAGAACCAACAACTGCTCTACAGTCACCTCTTGGACTTCAGCCACTCGATAAAGCAAATCACCATTAAACGCAAAATGAGGAAACTTCTTTTCCACATCAGGTATTTTTGAAACCCCAGTAATCTGTTCTCTAGCATTGACCAGTGTAAGATCCCACATTTGGGTGGTTCCCAACGCTCCCCTGGACTCATCCAAGTAAGGATGCCTCAGATTAGAGGAAGTTTTTCCCTTTCATCCTCCCTGGCCTTGACCGTAATGGGGAAGCTCCTCCTCGTTCTCCCCAACCATGACCTGCAATGGAGAGGATTTCCCCCTTGAAGGTCAGCTTGGTCTTGAGACCTGCAACATGGATTTCAAACAACATGGCTATGGTCATTCACCAGATCATCATTATAAATGTCATCATTAGTGGCTCTATGTGTTGGCAGCTCTGATTGGTTCCCCTCAAAAGAGGGAACAGAAAGGCCAACTGTTCACAAATCTCTGGGCTGTCCAAGTAGTTCGCTCTGTATATGTTTCCATAGTTCAAAAAAATAATAGACAGTCCTGTCCCATTATGACACCAGGTACTAATTTGTTCACCATACAAACTTCTTGTGTAACAGAGGCATAGCCAGTGGAAATTAACACTGGAACCCTTGTGTCCCCATTGATACACACTTCCTGGACAGTCTTCCCTCCCGGGCTGACTCACTTGATCCCCCTGGAGTGTACAAGCATGACCATGCTGCTGAAGTCTAGCAAGACCTTGGCGGGGTGATGGGTCACCTAAGCTGCACACATGAATCGCCCTTCAACAAGATCAAGGGGTGTGGAGCACACCCCTTGCACATAAAAAGATGCTCTCCTGATGACCCTGCACTCCATGGGCTCCTCCTAAAGTGCTAGGTTATGGCCCCAGGATCAACACCAGCACTGCACATCTCCCATTCTCTTTGCAGAGAAAGACGTCTTTGGAGCTGAAGAAGAGGATGCTTGTTCCCGGGTCAGGCAGGACTCTCTTTCTAGGAGCTGTAGGTGGTCTTGCTGCCCTTTTTGTGGGTTACTGGCATCAGGAAGGCCCAAATAGTTCCTCCACCATGGTGTATTTCTCAAGCTTTTCTACAAGTCTGTCTGCTGTTTTGTTCTTGAAAAGGACCTCAGGCACTGGTCCAATACAACCCGTTCCACCATCTGGAGGACCAGACAACACCTTTCGATTGAGCCATTTCTTGACTAGATCATGCATCTGGGACCTTGGCATCCAGTCTGGTCAGGGCCTTCTGCGGGTTACCCTTTGGGCCCGTACAGTGGTGAGCTTGGATCTCCACCTTCAGCTGCTCAAACTAACGCTTGCTGCCAACAAATGGTGGGTCAAAATAGTCTATTTGTGGATCCCCAGTGAGGAAAAGGGTAATGAGGACAGCCCACTGGTGTTGGGACCACCCCCCTCTCTCTGCAGTTCTCTAAAAGGTGGTCAGGAATGCTTCCAGGTCATCAGTGGGAGTCAGTTTCTGCAGGAAGGGACTGACCCCTATAGCTCCTTGGTGGCTAGGTGGCAACAACCAATTGCTCCCGTCCCCGAGACACTTCACATTGGACATTCATTTTGTTACGAAGTGAAGTTCAGATTAAATCTTCGTTATTTCGGATGTATCCGAATTTCCGAACCACAATAGAAATGAATTTCAACAAAATCTAAAATAAAGAAAGCAACAAATTCATTCATATTCGACGACAGGATGCGATCATTTGGGCACAAATGCCGCAAGGAAGTGGTTTCCTTGCTTTATCTTCGCCACTTTGTCTAGGACTTCAGAGGGTTTTGTAAGTTCGATGACACGCGTCGCGCTCTGTATTCGTAGGAGCGGCCAAAACCAAAGTCGCAAAACATCAAGGCGGTATGAAAGTCGCAAGAAAGTCCCAAAGTTGTGCTGGGAGCCGCTCGGCTTTGGCGTCTTCTCAGCGTGAACCGAGCCTTAATGTTTGAAGCGTCCGAAATAACAGAACAAACGATTGCGAACTGATAATACAAATCGATTTGGGAGCAGCGAATATATGAGACGGATCCGAAAACTGAAACGAATTCCAAAAACGAATCATTCCAACATAGCGAATGTGACGAAGCGAAATTAACTCAACAAATTAATCCGAAACTAAACAAATTGTTCTCATTGTGCGCATCTTTACTGTACAGCCTCCTGCAAGGCGGCCACTTGAGGGCTTTCTGGCCGGGCTGCAGGTTGGGGGACCAGAAAACTGGTATTTTCCTGCCGTCCTGTGACTACCTGTGCCAGGGCCTGTCGCTGGGGTTGTCGCCTCATCTCTTCAACCCCGAACACATTGATGACGCAGGTTCTGAGGCTGATGAAGGTGGTCATTAACCCCTCACCTACCAGGCACTTCTACCCCCTTCCTGCCTACCGGGCACTTCTACCCCCTTCCTGCCTACCGGGCACTTCTACCCCCTGCCTGCCTACAGGGCACTTCTACCCCCTGCCTGCCTACAGGGCACTTCTACCCCCTGCCTGCCTACCGGGCACTTCTACCCCCTGCCTGCCTACAGGGCACTTCTACCCCCTGCCTGCCTACAGGACACTTCTACCCCCCTGCCTGCCTACAGGACACTTCTACCCCCTTCCTGCCTACCAGGCACTTCTACCCCCTTCCTGCCTACCGGGCACGTCTACCCCCTTCCTGCCTACAGGGCACTTCTACCCCCTTCCTGCCTACTGGACACTTCTACCCCCTTCCTGCCCACAGGGCACTTCTACCCCCTTCCTGCCCACAGGGCACTTCTACCCCCTTCCTGCCTACCGGACACTTCTACCCTCTTCCTGCCCACAGGGCACTTCTACCCCCTGCAGAGAACGACGTCTTTGGAGCTGAAGAAGAGGGTGCTTGTTCTCGGGTCAGGCAGGACTCTACCGGACACTTCTACCCCCTTCCTGCCTACAGGGCACTTCTACCCCCTTCCTGCCCACAGGGCACTTCTACCCCCTGCCTGCCCACCGGGCACTTCTACCCCCTGCCTGCCTACCGGGCACTTCTACCCCCTGCCTGCCTACCGGGCACTTCTACCCCCTTCCTGCCCACCGGGCACTTCTACCCCCTTCCTGCCTACCGGGCACTTCTACCCCCTTCCTGCCTACCGGGCACTTCTACCCCCTTCCTGCCTACCGGGCATTGTCACCCCTTCCTGTCTACCGGGCATTGTCACCCCCTTCCTGCCTACAGGACACTTCTACCCCCTTCCTGTCTACCGGGCACTTCTACCCCCTTCCTGCCTACAGGGCACTTCTACCCCCTTCCTGCCTACTGGGCACTTCTACCCCCTTCCTGCCTACAGGGCACTTCTACCCCCTTCCTGCCTACAGGGCACTTCTACCCCCTTCCTGCCTACAGGGCACTTCTACCCCCTTCCTGCCTACAGGGCACTTCTACCCCCTTCCTGCCTACTGGGCACTTCTACCCCCTTCCTGCCTACAGGGAACTTCTACCCCCTTCCTGCCTACCGGGCACTGTCACCCCCTTCCTGCCTACCGGGCACTGTCACCCCCTTCCTGCCTACCGGGCACTGTCACCCCCTTTCTGCCCACCAGACATTGTCACCCCCTTCCTGCCTACAGGACACTTCTACCCCCTTCCTGTCTACCGGGCATTGTCACCCCCTTCCTGCCTACCGGGCACTTCTACCCCCTTCCTGCCTACCGGGCACTTCTACCCCCTCCCTGCCCAGGCCAATGTTCAGCTTTCAGCGCTGTTGCAATTTGAATGACAATTGCGCAGTCATGCGACGCTGTACCCATATTAAATTTTTATCATTTTTTTCACACAAACTGAGCTTTCTTTTGGTGGTATTTACTCCCCATTGGGGGTTTTATTTTCTGCGCTATAAACAAAAAAACTAGCAAAAAAAATTTGAAAAAAAAAGTTTTTCTTTGTTTCTATTATAAAATTTTGGAAACAGGTAAATTTTTCTTGTTTCTATTATAAAATTTTGGAAACAGGTAAATTTTTCTCCTTCACTGATGTGCGTTGAAGAGGCTGCAGTGATAGGCAACAATGATGGGCACCGACTGGTGGCACTGCTGGGCGGCACTGATAGGGGGCACTGCTGAGCACAGGTGGGGGGCACTACTAGGCACTAATGGGCACAGGTGGGTGACACTGATGGGCACCGACTGGCGGCACTGCTGGGTGGCATTGATGGGGGGCACTGCTGAGCATGTGGGGGGCACTACTAGGCACTAATGGGCACAGGTGGGTGACACTGATGGGCACCGACTGGTGGCACTGCTGGGTGACATTGATGGGGGGCACTGCTGTGCACATGTGGGGGGCACTACTAGGCACTAATAGGCAGAGGTGGGGGGCACTGCTGAGCACAGATGGGGAGCACTACTAGGCACCGATCGTGATTTTGTATCTGTGGGTAAGGGGTGTGCGTGTGTCACCCTACCTGCGCCGCCATTGGTGGCTACAGCTGTCGATCATGGAGGGGAATCCTTGCTGCCACCCAGCGATCGCCGAGTATCACTGACAGGGGAGAGGTCTGTATGTAGACAACACAGGTCTGTCTCCTGCCAGCGAGGACATGCTGCTTTGTATCTCCGTACAGCATGTCTCCCTAGTAACACAGCACACAGTTAACCCTTTGATCGCCGCTCACGCTAACCCCTTCCTGCCCAGTGCCATTAGTACAGTGTCAGGGCTTTTTATTAGCACTGATCACTGTATTGGGATCACTGGGGATGTCATTGACACCAGGTCAGTCCCCCCCCCCAGTGTCAGAATGCCCGCCGCAGTCCCACTACATTACTAGTAAAAAAAATTGTTTTTTTTAAATCCCAGTATCCATCCCGCCATTTGTAAACGCTATAACTTTCACGTACACCAATTTACACGTATCGGGATTTTTTTTAGCAAAGACACGGAGCGGGAGACATCTTGGCCAAAATTTGATTTTTTAAATTGTTTTACTGGATATGTTTTAAAAAGTCAAAAATATCAATTTTTTTAGTTTATAGCGCAAAAAATAAAAAGTGCGCAGGCGATCAAATACCACTGAAATCTCTATTTGTGGGGAAAAAGACGTAAATTTAATTTGGGTGCGGCGTTGCATGACCGTGCAATTGTCAGTTAAAATAATGCAACGCGTATCGCAAAAAATGGTCAGGAAGGGGGGGGGGGGTAAATCCTCCGGATGGGGAGGGGTTAAAGGGATGAAGGGCGACCCTACTTGTTGCTGCTCAGTCAGCACCTCCTCCTGGCGAGTCTGGGGTTGTACACTCCCTGGGGCTAGCTGCTTCCAGCTCCGGCTTCCCAGGATTCCAGCTCCTGTGCGGACCTCATCCAGGACATGCAGCAGGTACACTTCAACTGCCAGTTTCCCCCTTTGGGGCCGTTCACACTCCATGCATCTCAGTTGCTTTTTTTCTGCAACCAAAACGCACAGAAAGTCGGTGATACGGTTGTCAAGGTCATAGGTCACATCAGTGCTTGCAGTTCTGGTGCAGGAAACAAAAAAGTAGAACAGGCGGCATTTTCTCTGCACAGAACTGCACTGGATCACAGTAAAATGCATCAAAAACGCACCAAACGCATGTTTTTTTAAATTGAATAAAAGGCGCAGGTAAAAAGATGCACTGGAACACATCTGAACTGCGTTTCTGTATTGTAAACCGGCCCTTAAAACGGCTTTTGTGCCATGCAATCTGCACCCGAGCTCACGCTGGAACATGTGGGGGTGTTGGCAACCATGGTCACACGCAAAGACGTCCTAAACCAACAAAAAGTCTTTCTTCTTCAAAAAGCAGCAAAAAGTCACTCCAAACAAACGCAGATTTTCTTCAGCACAAAATACAAGACAAAGAAAACGCGTCTCACCGACCCAGCTTGTACCTGCCAGCCGAATATACAGTCTGAGACCTGGGGGGGAGGGGGGGACATCCCTACAGACAATCCTTAATAGAGCTCAACAAATTCCACAGCCGCTCCCACCTGCAGGTGTGTCTCCTCCTCCCACCCCACACCTGCTCTCCGGAGCTCCTCCTGTCCTTTAGGGCCCCTCCCTGCAGGTGGGCTAAAGGGGAAGTTCACGCCATCTGAGAGAAACCGAAAAACCTATTTTATTCTGTTTTAATATTCATAGCAAATGCCCCCATCCATCCATCCACGTCTGCACCCAACCATCCATCCATCCACGTCTGCACCCAACCATCCATGTCTTCACCCAACCAATCATCCATCCATATCTTCACCCATCCATCTCTCCATCCATCCATGTCTTCACCCATCCATCCCTCCCTCCATCCATCCATTTCTCCTTCCATCCCTCCTTCCAACCATCCATCTCTCTATCCATCCATGTCTCCATCCATCCATGTCTTCACCCATCCATTTCTCTATCCAACTATCCATCCAACCATCCATCTCTCCATCCATCCATCCATCCATCTTTTCATCCAACTATCCATCTCTCCACTCATTTATCCCTCCTTCCAACCATCTCTCCATCCAACCATCCATCTCTCCATCCAACCATCCATCCATCTCTCCATCCAACCATCTATCTCTCCATCCAACTATCCATCCATCTCTCCACCCATCCATCCATCTCTCCATCCAACTATCCATCCATCTCTCCACCCATCCATCCATCTCTCCATCCATCCATGTCTTCACCAATCCATCCCCCCATCCATCTCTCCATCCAACCATCCATCTCTCTATCCATCCATCCATGTCTTCACCAATCCATCCCCCCATCCATCTCGCCATCCAACCATCCATCTCTCCATCCATCCATCCATCCATCCATCCATCCATGTCTTCACCCATCTCTCCATCCAACCATCCATCCATCTCTCCATCCAACCATCCATCCATCTCTCCATCCAACCATCTATCTCTCCATCCAACTATCCATCCATCTCTCCACCCATCCATCCATCTCTCCATCCAACCATCTATCTCTCCATCCAGTCATCCATCTCTCCATCCAACTCTCCACTCATTCATCCATCCCTCCAACCATCCATCAAACCATCTGTCTATCCAACCATACATCTCTCCATCCATGTCTTCACCCATCTCTCCATCCAACCACCCCTCCATTCATCCATCCCTCCATTCATCCATCTCTCCATCCATCCATCCATGTCTCCATGCTTTATTTAGAAATCCCTTTGAACCCCCCAAGCATTTCTAGCTGTGGCCATCTTAAGTAAGGGCAGACAGTTCATTTAGCATTTACTTCCTGGACTCCATCTGCCCTTAACCCAAGCACGCAGGAAGAAGTGTGTGCTGAGATCTGTATACGGGGCCATGCAAGATCTGTATACAGGAATGTCTGAGATCCGTATACGGGGATGTCTGAGATCTGTATACGGGGATGTCTGAGATCTGTATACGGGGATGTCTGAGATCTGTATACGGGGATGTCTGAGATCTGTATACGGGGATGTCTGAGATCTGTATACGGGGATGTCTGAGATCTGTATACGGGGCCGTCTGAGATCTGTATACGGGGCTGTCTGAGATCTGTATACGGGGCCGTCTGAGATCCATATACGGGGCCGTCTGAGATCTGTATACGGGGCCGTCTGAGATCTGTATACGGGGATGTCTGACATCTGTATACGGGGCCGTCTGAGATCTGTATACGGGGATGTCTGACATCCGTATACGGGGCCGTCTGACATCTGTATACGGGGCCGTCTGAGATCTGTATACGGGGCCGTCTGAGATCTGTATACAGGAATGTCTGAGATCTGTATACGGGGCCGTCTGAGATCCATATACGGGGCCGTCTGAGATCTGTATACGGGGCCATGTGAGATCTGTATACGGGGATGTCTGAGATCTGTATACGGGGATGTCTGAGATCTGTATACGGGGTCGTCTGAGATCTGTATACGGGGCCGTCTGAGATCTGTATACGGGGATGTCTGAGATCTGTATACGGGGATGTCTGAGATCTGTATACGGGGATGTCTGAGATCTGTATACGGGGATGTCTGAGATCTGTATACGGGGATGTCTGACATCTGTATACGGGGCCGTCTGAGATCTGTATACGGGGATGTCTGAGATCTGTATACGGGGATGTCTGACATCTGTATACGGGGCCGTCTGAGATCTGTATACGGGGCCGTCTGAGATCCATATACGGGGATGTCTGAGATCTGTATACGGGGCCGTCTGACATCTGTATACGGGGCCGTCTGACATCTGTATACGGGGCCGTCTGACATCTGTATACGGGGCCGTCTGAGATCTGTGTACGGGGATGTCTGAGATCCGTATACGGGGATGTCTGAGATCTGTATACGGGGATGTCTGAGATCTGTATACGGGGATGTCTGAGATCTGTATACGGGGCCGCCTGAGATCTGTATACGGGGCCGCCTGAGATCTGTATACGGGGCCGTGTGAGATCTGTGTACGGGGATGTCTGAGATCTGTATACAGGGCCGTCTGAGATCTGTATACGGGGCCGTCTGAGATCTGTATACGGGGCCGTCTGAGATCTGTATACGGGGCCGTCTGAGATCTGTATACGGGGATGTCTGAGATCTGTATACGGGGATGTCTGAGATCTGTATACGGGGATGTCTGAGATCTGTATACAGGGATGTCTGAGATCTGTATACGGGGCCGTCTGAGATCTGTATACGGGGATGTCTGAGATCTGTATACGGGGCCGTCTGGGATCTGTGTACGGGGATGTCTGAGATCTGTATACGGGGACGTCTGAGATCTGTATACGGGGACGTCTGAGATCTGTATACGGGGCCGTCTGACATCTGTATACGGGGACGTCTGAGATCTGTATACGGGGATGTCTGAGATCTGTATACGGGGATGTCTGAGATCTGTATACGGGGATGTCTGAGATCTGTATACGGGGCCGTCTGAGATCTGTATACGGAGCCGTCTGAGATCTGTATACGGGGTCGTCTGACATCTGTATACGGGGCCGTCTGACATCTGTGTACGGGGATGTCTGAGATCTGTATACGGGGCCGTCTGACATCTGTATACGGGGCCGTCTGAGATCTGTATACGGGGCCGTCTGAGATCTGTATACGGGGCCGTCTGACATCTGTATACGGGGCCGTCTGAGATCTGTATACGGGGCCGTCTGAGATCTGTATACGGGGCCGTCTGAGATCTGTATACGGGGATGTCTGAGATCTGTATACGGGGTCGTCTGACATCTGTATACGGGGCCGTCTGAGATCTGTATACGGGGCCGTCTGACATCTGTATACGGGGCCGTCTGAGATCCGTATACGGGGCCGTCTGAGATCTGTGTACGGGGATGTCTGAGATCTGTATACGGGGCCGTCTGACATCTGTGTACGGGGATGTCTGAGATCTGTATACGGGGCCGTCTGACATCTGTATACGGGGCCGTCTGAGATCTGTATACGGGGCCGTCTGAGATCTGTATACGGGGCCGTCTGAGATCTGTATACGGGGCCGTCTGAGATCTGTATACGGGGATGTCTGAGATCTGTATACGGGGATGTCTGAGATCTGTATACGGGGATGTCTGAGATCTGTATACGGGGCCGTCTGAGATCTGTATACGGGGCCGTCTGAGATCTGTATACGGGGATGTCTGAGATCTGTATACGGGGATGTCTGACATCTGTATACGGGGCCGTCTGAGATCTGTACACGGGGCCGTCTGAGATCCGTATACGGGGCCGTCTGAGATCCGTATACGGGGCCGTCTGACATCCGTATACGGGGCCGTCTGACATCTGTATACGGGGCCGTCTGACATCTGTATACGGGGCCGTCTGACATCTGTATACGGGGCCGTCTGACATCTGTATACGGGGCCGTCTGAGATCCGTATACGGGGCCGTCTGAGATCCGTATACGGGGACGTCTGAGATCCGTATACGGGGACGTCTGAGATCCGTATACGGGGCTGTCTGAGATCTGTATACGGGGATGTCTGAGATCTTTATACGGGGCGGTCTGAGATCTGTATACGGGGATGTCTGAGATCTGTATACGGGGCCGTCTGAGATCTGTATACGGGGATGTCTGAGATCCGTATACGGGGATGTCTGAGATCCGTATACGGGGATGTCTGAGATCCGTATACGGGGCCGTCTGAGATCCGTATACGGGGATGTCTGAGATCCGTATACGGGGATGTCTGAGATCCGTATACGGGGATGTCTGAGATCCGTATACGGGGATGTCTGAGATCTGTATACGGGGATGTCTGAGATCTGTATACGGGGATGTCTGAGATCTGTATACGGGGCCATCTGAGATCTGTATACGGGGCCGTCTGAGATCCGTATACGGGGCTGTCTGAGATCGGTATACGGGGATGTCTGACATCTGTATACGGGGCCGTCTGAGATCCGTATACGGGGCCGTCTGAGATCCGTATACGGGGCCGTCTGAGATCCGTATACGGGGCCGTCCGAGGTAGAAGGAATGCTGAGGTTGGAGTAGAAGGGAACGGTTCAGGTTTGTTGTAGTTACTCTCCAGGTAACAGACATCCGGAGTCGGCAATATACGGGAGAGACCTCCAGGTGATATATATATACATAACCAGGTAATGGGCTTTTTGTCATGAAATCACCCGTGTGTCAGAACAAAAGAAGTGACTTTGTGGGGGGAGGAGAGCTGGGAAAGGTGGGGGAGGGGCCTGTGTGTGGATGAGGTCAGAGGAAGGTGAAATCTACTGGCCACAGCAGGAGGAAAGGTGGAGGGAATCCAACTGGGGACCATGCAGGAGGAAAGGTGGAGGGAATCCAACTGGGGACCATGCAGGAGGAAAGGTGGAGGGAATCCAACTGGGGACCATGCAGGAGGAAAGGTGGAAGGAAGCCGATTGGGGACCATGGCAGGAGCAAAGGTGGTGGGAAGCCAACTGAGGACCATGCAGGAGGAAAGGTGGAGGGAATCCAACTGGGGACCATGGCAGGAGGAAAGGTGGAGGGAAGCCGACTGGGGACCATGGCAGGAGGAAAGCTGGAGGGAAGCCGACTGGGGACCATGGCAGGAGCAAAGGTGGAGGGAAGCCGACTGGGGACCATGGCAGGAGGAAAGGTGGAGGGAAGCCGACTGGGGACCATGGCAGGAGGAAAGGTGGGAGGGAAGCTGACTGGGGACCATGGCAGGAGAAAAGGTGGGGAAAAGCAGACTGGAGGCCGTTGCAGGAGGAAAGGTGGAGGGAAGTCGACTGGGGACCATGGCAGGAGGAAAGGTGGGAGGGAAGCCGTCTGGGGACCATGGCAGGAGGAAAGGTGGAGGAAAGCAGACTGGGGCCATGGCAGGAGGAAAGGTGGAGGGAAGCTGACTGGGGACCATGGCAGGAGGAAAGGTGGAGGAAAGCAGACTGGGTACCATGGCAGGAGGAAAGGTGAAGGAAAGGAGACTGGGGGCCTCGGCAGGAGGAAAGGTGGAGGGAAGCCGACTGGGCAATGACTGCACCCTATTATTGTATTGCCCACGTGTTGCCACCATTGCTCTTTGATGCCCATTTATGGTCAGAGTTCCCGGTGTGTTGCCTCTATTTGTTGGCCATAAACTGGTCCAGTTCAGCATTCTGCTGCTGTCTGCATGTCCTTCTAGGGCCCAGGGCAGCAGGGGGGCCCAGGCAGTTGGGTGAATCAGATATGGGCAGGGATCATCATGGCAGGGAAGCAATCACTGGAACTGATCCCCCATATGGCTCCCTCTGTAGCAGCTGAAATCTGGCTTCTTCTCCTCTCCCTCCCGTTGGCTTTCAGCTGCTGCATAGAGAGCCATACATGGGATTGGTTCCAATAATTGCCCCCCCCCCCCCGGCACCACCCATCACACTGCCATGTGCTGCCACCAATGGTCTTTGATGTCAACTTGTTTTCAGAATTCCTAATGTGTTGCCACCATTCGTTGACCGTGTACTGGCCCAGTTCAGACTCTGGTGCTGTCTATGTGAGCAAAGAACCAGGTCAAAATTCCATATAGGAGACCAAATGACAACTTCGCCGCCTTGAAATGGCCGATCACTACCAAACCACTCCCTAACAGCTTGATTATTTTCAGAAAACATCTTATTTGGCACAATACCCAACAATGGTGGCCCCATCTTCACAGGAACTCAGGCTCAGAGTTCCAGGAGCCCCCAGGGATGTAAATATGTCACAGAATTCCCATATATGCCCCAGTGATGACTGAGGCCAGGTCTGTGCAATCGCCACACTCGATGCTGCCAATGGGTGTCCATGGATAGCCTCCATCCCACCACCAAATGCCTGAGAGCTCTTCAGGAAGGAATGCAATCAGAGGTTCAGGTTGGGTATCTGTGTGTGTAGGAGTCTGAACACCACCCTCCAGACACCCGCTGTGTGGTTGGAGACGATAATTTGGTGCATTGTACCTTTCTGCCAAAGCTTTGATCGTCTGGCAGTTTTGGGGAGTATTGACACTGCAGATATTGCTATGGGAATGGAGTGCTTATCAGCAAATAGTCTCATCTGGGGCCCCGGTCAGGGTGAGGCTGAAGATAAAGGGTTAATAAGTAGCTAGAACATTAGTGGTGTCATAAATGCTTAACACGACATGCGGGTACTCAGAAATGTGTTACTAGGATACCACAGGGAAGCCACGTTCAGGAGCCACCACCACTGGTGACCAAGACCCACTGACCATCCCTCTGTCACTAAGAGCAGGAGTGGAGGATGATGGGAAGGGATGCCATACCTGGGACCCACCTGAACTAGTAAGAAGGGCTGAACTCTAAGGTAAGATCCTGGCCTGGACTGTGAGGGCATCACTACTTTTAACCTCCATCTTATCCATCTACCTCTCCATCCATTCTATCCCATCCTTCCGTTCCATCCCAACCTTCCATTCTATCCCATCCTTCCATTCCATCCCATCCTTCCATTCCATCCCAACCTTCCATTCCATCCCAACCTTCCATTCTATCCCATCCTTCCATTCTATCCCATCCTTCCCATCCTTCCATTCTATCCCATCCTTCCATTCTATCCCATCCTTCCATTCCATCCCAACCTTCCATTCTATCCCATCCTTCCATTCCATCCCATCCTTCCATTCCATCCCAACCTTCCATTCCATCCCAACCTTCCATTCTATCCCATCCTTCCATTCTATCCCATCCTTCCCATCCTTCCATTCTATCCCAACCTTCCATTCTATCCCATCCTTCCATTCTATCCCATCCTTCCCATCCTTCCATTCTATCCCATCCTTCCATTCTATCCCATCCTTCCGTTCCATCCCATCCTTCCGTTCCATCCCATCCTTCCATTCTATCCCATCCTTCCATTCCATCCCATCCTTCCATTCCATCCCAACCTTCCATTCTATCCCATCCTTCCATTCCATCCTTCCATTCTATCCCATCCTTCCATTCTATCCCATCCTTCCATTCCATCCCATCCTTCCATTCCATCCCATCCTTCCATTCCATCCCATCCTTCCATTCCATCCCATCCTTCCATTCCATCCCATCCTTCCGGTCTATCCCATCCTTCCGGTCTATCCCATCCTTCCGGTCTATCCCATCCTTCCATTCTATCCCATCCTTCCATTCCATCCCATCCTTCCATTCTCTCCCATCCATTCTTCTATTCTTCCATCCAAGAGATGTTCAGAGACTACAGACATCCCCCAAAAAATGGCAGGGACTAGAGACATCCCCCAAGATATGGCAGAGACATCCCCCAAGAAATGGCAGAGACCAGAGAAATCCCCCAAGAGATGGTCAGAGACTACAGACATTCCCCAAGAGATGGTCAGGGATGAAAAACATCCCCCAATAGATGGTCAGAGACAACAGACATCCCCCAAGAAATGACAGGGACTAGAGACATCCACCAAGAGATGGTCAGAGACTACAGACATCCCCCCAAGAAATGGACAGAGACTACAGACATCTCCCAAGAGATGATCAGGGACTACAGACATCTCCCAAGAGATGATCAGGGACTACAGACATCTCCCAAGAGATGATCAGGGAATACAGACATCTCCCAAGAAATGTACAGACATCTCTCAAGAGATGATCAAGGACTACAGAAATCCCCCAAGAGATATCAGAGACTACAGACATACCTGAAAAGATGGTCAGAGACAACAGACACCCCCCAGGAGATGACCACGGACTACAGACATCCCCAGGAGAGATGATCAGGGACTACAGACATCCACCAAGAGATGGTCGGAGACTACAGACATCCCTGAAGAGTTGGTCAGAGACTACAGACACCCCCCCCCCCCGAGAGATGGTTAGGGACTACAGACATCCACCAAGAGATGGTCAGAGACTACAGACACCCCCCAAGAGATATTCAAAGACTACATACACCCCCCCAAGAGATGGTTAGGGACTACATACACTCCCCAAGAGATGGTTAGGGACTACATACACCCCCCAAGAGATGGTCAGAGACTACAGACATCCCTGAAGAGTTGGTCAGAGACTACAGACACCCCCCCAAGAGATGGTTAGGGACTACAGACATCCCTGAAGAGTTGGTCAGAGACTACAGACACCCCCCAAGAGATATTCAGAGACTACATACACCCCCCCAAGAGATGGTTAGGGACTACATACACTCCCCAAGAGATGGTTAGGGACTACATACACCCCCCAAGAGATGGTCAGAGACTACAGACATCCCTGAAGAGTTGGTCAGAGACTACAGACAACCCCCCAAAAGATGGTTAGGGACTACAGACATCCCTGAAGAGTTGGTCAGAGACTACAGACACCCCCCCAAGAGATGGTTAGGGACTACAGACATCCCTGAAGAGTTGGTCAGAGACTACAGACACCCCCCAAGAGATGGTTAGGGACTACAGACATCTCCCAAGAGATGGTCAGAGACTCTGCACTGGTTGGAAACTGGAGACATACTTTTCCAATCAAGGCTCCCAATGCTGGCTGCTGGGGTCTGAGGCTCACACAGTAGAGGTACCCAATCCACATGTGGCCCTTGTGCTGTAACTTGGACACCAAGGGTTAGATACCAGACATAGGTTAGTCACTCTGTGTCCTTCCTTGGGATGCCCGCAGCCAGGAGGACTGCTGCACGGGGACATTTCTGGTTGGATTGGGTGAAGGTCTCTAAGAGGCACAATCGATCGGGTAGATTAGAGGATAGAAAACATGCCTGAATGTTGTCATCTTCCCTGATTGTTGGACCCCCTCCCCCCCAGTACAAGGACAAGAGAAGCGGTACTGTGCAGAGTCCATACATTTTATTACTGTCTGCACCCCCATGGAGGAAATTCCCCTACTTGTCCTCTTTACTGTAATCACTGAAAGTGAAACAGAATTGGTTGTCACCAGGACAGGAATAGAGCAGAATCTTCCAATGGGGACACTAGTTCTGGTGATTCCCTCCCTTTGGAGGGGTTTCCTCTCATTCCCTGCTCTGGCTATGGGGCAGAAAGTGAAAGACGTCCCCAATGGGGCTCAGATAGTGGGAATTTCGGGGTGCGTTGGAGCTGGAATGGTTTACGTGTTCCCGGCAACACGATTATTACAATTGCGCTGGAACAAAGTGCACGGTACTGCGCAGTTCCATGCGTTCTGGGGGCCGCCAACGCACCCACGTTTACCAGATGTGTGGGGATGCCAATAAGAATGAATGCAGAGCGCAGCGCATTTGCGTACGGTGCAGGAAACACATGCGTACGGTGCAGGAAACACATGCGCTCTGTGCATTCCCGCACAAAAAACGAAAGGCAAAAAAAAAGAAAAAGAAAAGTTTTGCCTTCAGCTTTAATGTATACAGACCTAATACAGAGACCCCCCCTCCCCTCCCCCCCCCCCCATAACAACAATAGTAGAAGTTGTACTCTGCGGAGTTTATATAATACAGGAAATCCAGGAAATATTATTAAACTTTTAGAAACAAAATATCAACATTCCCTGTATTGTATACAAAGTGATACAATGTATCAGAGGGACCCCCAGAGACCAGCAGGCAGGAGAGGAGAGCTGGGGGGTCTGTACACCCTGGGGGGGTAATAATCAGGGGGGCTCCGGGGATATTAGGGGGGAAATGGGTCACTCACCGTGCTCAGTGCGGGTGATCCGGGTGTGGAGGAAGTTCGGGTGACTCGGGACTTGAAGGAGGAATTTACTTTCTGTTTCTGTTCTCCACCTCCAGCTCCACCCTTTACTGGAAACAGAAAGTAAAGCGACACCGACAGAGGAGGGGGGCAGCCTGGTACAGAGAGGGGCAGCCTGGTACAGAGAGGAGGGCAGCCTGGTACAGAGAGGGGGGCAGCCTGGTACAGAGAGGGGGGCAGCCTGGTACAGAGAGGGGGGCAGCCTGGTACAGAGAGGAGGGCAGCCTGGTACAGAGAGGGGGGCAGCCTGGTACAGAGAGGGGGGCAGCCTGGTACAGAGAGGGGGGCAGCCTGGTACAGAGAGGGGGGCAGCCTGGCACAGAGAGGGGGGGCAGCCTGGCACAGAGAGGGGCAGCCTGGCACAGAGAGGGGGGCAGCCTGGTACAGAGAGGGGGGCAGCCTTGCACAGAGAGGGGGGAAGCCTGGTACAGAGAGGGGGGCAGCCTGGCACAAAGAGGGGGGAAGCCTGGTACAGAGAGGGGCAGCCTGGCACAGAGAGGGGGGAAGCCTGGTACAGAGAGGGGCAGCCTGGTACAGACAGGGGGGCAGCCTGGCACAGAGAGGGGCAGCCTGGCACAGACAGGGGGGCAGTCTGGCACAGAGAGGACAGAGAGGAGGGCAGCCTGGTACAGAGAGGATAGAGAGGAGGGCAGCCTGTTACAGAGAGGAGGGCGACCTGGCACAGAGAGGACATAGAGGAGGGCAGCCTGGTACAGAGAGGAGAGGAAGGAGGGCAGCCTGACACAGAGAGGATAGAGAGGAGGGCAGCCTGGCACAGAGAGGATAGAGAGGAGGGCAGCCTGGCACAGAGAGGATAGAGAGGAGGGCAGCCTGGCACAGAGAGGATAGAGAGGAGGGCAGCCTGGTACAGAGAGGAGAGGAAGGAGGGCAGCCTGGTACAGAGAGGAGAGGAAGGAGGGAAGCCTGACACAGAGAGGATAGAGAGTAGGGCAGCCTGGTACAGAGGGGACAGAGAGGAGGGCAGCCTGGCACAGAGAGGATAGAGAGGAGGGCAGCCTGGCACAGAGAGGATAGAGAGGAGGGCAGCCTGGTACAGAGGGGACAGAGAGGAGGGCAGCCTGGCACAGAGAGGACAGAGAGGAGGACAGCCTGGTACAGAGGGGACAGAGAGGAGGGCAGCCTGGCACAGAGAGGATAGAGAGGAGGGCAGCCTGGTACAGAGGGGACAGAGAGGAGGGCAGCCTGGCACAGAGAGGACAGAGAGGAGGACAGCCTGGCACAGAGAAGAGGGCAGCCTGGCACAGAGAGGATAGTGAGGAGGGCAGCCTGGCAGAGGTGGAGATATATACTTTGTGTTTTGTGTAGCAGAAGAGACAGTTCTAGAAGTAGTGTGTGTGTTTGTGTGTGTTTGTGTTTGTGTGTGTGTGTGTGGGGGGGTACTTTTAATCAGATATAATGTCTAGAAGAGAGGTCTGAGACCAGCCCAGATTGGGGTCATGCTTACACCTCCGTTTGTGGAGAGAGTTAGACAGACAGTGGCGGGTCATAGTATTGGACAAACAGTGGGGAGGCAGAGGGATGGACAGACAGTGGGGAGGCAGAGGGATGGACAGACAGTGGGGAGGCAGAGGGATGGACAGACAGTGGGGAGGCAGAGGGATGGACAGACAGTGGGGAGGCAGAGGGTTGGACAGACAATGGGAGGTCATAGGGTTGGACAGACAGTGGGGAGGCAGAGGGATGGACAGACAGTGGGGTGGCAGAGGGATGGACTAACAATGGGAGGTCATAGGGTTGGACAGACAATGGGAGGTCATAGGGTTGGACAGACAGTTGGGAGTCAGAGGGATGGACAGACAGTTGGGAGTCAGAGGGATGGACAGACAGTTGGGAGTCAGAGGGATGGACAGACAGTGGGGAGGCAGAGGGATGGACAGACAGTGGGGAGGCAGAGGGATGGACAGACAGTGGGGAGGCAGAGGGATGGACAGACAGTGGGTGGTCAGAGGGTTGGACAGACAGTGGGTAGTCAGAGGGTTGGACAGACAATGGGAGGTCATAGGGTTGGACGGACAGTTGGGAGTCAGAGGGTTGGACAGACAGTTGGGAGTCAGAGGGTTGGACAGACAGTGGAGGGTCAGAGGGTTGGACAGTCAGTTGGGAATCAGAGGGTTGGACAGACAGTGGGTGGTCAGAGGGTTAGACAGACAGTGGAAGGTCAGAGGGTTGGACAGTTAGTTGGGAATCAGAGGGTTGGACAGACAGTGGGTGGTCAGAGGGTTGGACAGACAGTGGAGGGTCAGAGGGTTGGACAGTCAGTTGGGAATCAGAGGGTTGGACAGACAGTGGGTGGTCAGAGGGTTGGACAGACAGTGGGTAGTCAGAGGGTTGGACAGACAGTGGGGGGTCAGAGGATTAAACAGACAGTGGGTGGTCAGAGGGTTGGACAGACAGTGGGGGGTCAGAGGGTTGGACAGTCAGTGGGTGGTCAGAGGGTTGGACAGACAGTGGAGGGTCAGAGGGTTGGACAGACAATGGGTGGTCAGATTGTTGGACAGACAGTGGTGGGTCAGAGGGTTGGACAGTCAGTGGGTGGTCAGATTGTTGGACAGACAGTGGTGGGTCAGAAGGTTGGACAGTCAGTGGGTGGTCAGAGGGTTAAACAGACAGTGGTAAGGCAGAGGGAAGGACAGACAGTTTTATTGATAGACAGGGGACACCCCATCCTGGTGAGAACTTCACCTTCAGATAGAGATTTATCGGCAAAGCTGATGAAATATTTTGGAAGCAGATCGAAGTCTGGCGGAGGAGAATGCGATGTGACCAGGGTGGATGGACAGACATACTACGCCATCTTCCAGAATCAGGATGGTGAGTCCCATTATCTGCCCCCTGGATGACACCAACACTATAGTGTAACAATCTCTCACCAGTGTAAACTTCCCGACATGGCATATCAACTGGAGAAAAGGATTGAAAGCTTCAATATGACTGGTTGTTCTGTAATCCAGGTAAAGCAGTGGTTACATAATTACATAGTCTGGCTGAAAAAAAAGAAAAAAGTCCATCCAGTTCAACCGAAATAAATAAATGAATATTATAATTCTACATCCACAGTTGATCCAGAGGAAGGCAAAAAACCCAGCAAAGCACAATTCAATCTCCTCCTGCAGGGGAAAAATATCCTTCCTGACCCCCCGAGAGGCAATCAGATATTCCCTGGATCAACGTTCCCTATAAATGTTATATCCAGTTATATTCTGTGTATCCAAGAAAGAATTCAGGACTTTTTTTAAAACAATCCACTGAGCTGGGAAGAACCAACTCTTGAGGGAGTCTATTCCACATTGTGGTGTCACTGGTCCGGCAGAATGTTGGACACTCGTACACAGAGGACAATGTCTATACTTTATTGAATACCGACAGCCAGTCGAGTCCTTGTTGAAACAGAGTGCAGCAGCCATGCCAAGTAGGAAGAACATGGTGCCCTCAGGACATTGGGATTATGTAAAGTGTTTGGACAACAGCACTTCCTTGGAGTTTTATTCAGTCCTTTCGAAAGTTTGTCCTACTTAGATAGCAGTTGGGTCACTCCAGCAGATCTTGGAGGTTGTGCCACAGCATGGTGACTATAGGCAGCCAGGTCTGCAGATTGGTTGGTAGGCTGAAGCCAGAAGGTCCCTGAGCCTTGACTGTAAGTTCAGACAGGCCATGGAGTACAGCAGATTGATGAGGTTGAAGGTCAAAAGGCAGGAATGTGACCAAAACAAGCCAAGTGAAGGTCAACCAGAGGGCCAAGTTAATGATCACATTATAGGTCTGTATCAAGGTCTGTCACAGTCTCTGTCTTTCAATGGCTTTCATCCCCTGAGGGAGCAAAGGAACTCTTTCCACAGTAGTATGGACCCTTTCAATAATTAAGGGTCATCTATTGTTATCAGAATTGGCCTTCTGGTTCTTAGCAGAGGATAGCAGGTATCTAAAACGCACTGACACTTTTTCCACCTATTGATCCACCCATCCATGCCAGCGTCTAGGTGAAGGGCTCAGAGGAACTGTCCCAGCTGTCCCTGATAAAGTTGAATGAGAAGCTTCTTCACTTATGGTGCCTCCATTGCACTGGCAGAGCCTCATCTTTCCTTTCCTCAGTTAGTTTCACCTGTATATATATATATACAGGTGAAACTCAAAAAATTAGAATATTGTGCAAAAGTTCATTGATTTCAGTGCAGCAACTTAAAAGGTGAAACTAATATATGAGACTCATTCCATGCAAAGCAAGATAGTTCAAGCCGTGATTTGTCATCATTGTGATGATTATGGCTCACAGCTCATGAAAACCCCAAATCCACAATCTCAGAAAATGAGAATATTGTGAAAAGGTGGAATAATCTCGGCTCAAAGTGTCCCACTCTAATCAGCTCATTCAGCCATAACACCTGCAAAGGGTTCCTGAGCCTTTAAATGGTCTCTCAGTCTGGTTCAGTAGGAATCCCAATCATGGGAAAGACTGCTGACCTGACACCATCACTGACACCCTCCATAAGGAGGGAAAGCCTCAAAAGGGAATTGCAGAAGAAGTTGGATGTTCCCAAAGTGCTGTATCAAAGCACATTAATAGAAAGTTATGTGGAAGGGAAAAGTGTGGAAGAAAAAAGGTGCCCAAGCAGCAGGGATGACCGCAGCCTGGAGAGGATTGTCAGGAAAAGGCCATTCAAAAGTGTTGGGGACATTCACAAGGAGTGGACTGAGGCTGGAGTCAGTGCATCAAGAGCCACCACACACAGACGGATCCTGGACATGGGCTTCAAATGTCGTATTCCTCTTGTCAAGCCGCTCCTGAACAACAAACAACGTCAGAAGCGTCTTACCTGGACTAAAGAAAAACAGACTTGGTCTGTCCTCAGTGGTCCAAAGTCCTCTTTTCTGATGAGAGCAACTTTTACATCTCATTTGGAAACCAAGGACCCCGAGTATGGAGGAAGAATGGAGAGGCCAAAGGACCCCGAGTATGGAGGAAGAATGGAGATGCCCAAGGACCCCGAGTATGGAGGAAGAATGGAGAGGCCCAAGGACCCCGAGTATGGAGGAAGAATGGAGAGGCCCAAGGACCCCGAGTATGGAGGAAGAATGGAGAGGCAAAAGGACCCCGAGTATGGAGGAAGAATGGAGAGGCCCAAGGCCCCCGAGTATGGAGGAAGAATGGAGAGGCACAAGGACCCCGAGTATGGAGGAAGAATGGAGGGGCCCAAGGACCCCGAGTATGGAGGAAGAATGGAGAGGCCCAAGGACCCCCGAGTATGGAGGAAGAATGGAGAGGCACAAGGACCCTGAGTATGGAGGAAGAATGGAGAGGCCCAAGGACCCCGAGTATGGAGGAAGAATGGAGAGGCACAAGGACCCCGAGTATGGAGGAAGAATGGAGGGGCCCAAGGACCCCGAGTATGGAGGAAGAATGGAGAGGCCCAAGGACCCCCGAGTATGGAGGAAGAATGGAGAGGCACAAGGACCCCGAGTATGGAGGAAGAATGGAGAGGCCCAAGGACCCCGAGTATGGAGGAAGAATGGAGAGGCCCAAGGACCCCGAGTATGGAGGAAGAATGGAGAGGCCCACACTGCAAGATGCTTGAAGTCCAGTGTGAAGTTTCCACAGTCTGTGTTGATTTGGGGAGCCATGTCATCTGCTGGTGTTGGCGCACTGTGCTTCATTAAGTCCAGGGTCACCGCAGCCGTCTACCAGGAGATTTTGGAGCACTTCATGCTTCCTTCCGCAGACCAGCTTTATGGGGATGATGACTTCATTTTCCAGCAGGACTTGGCTCCGCCCACACTGCCAAAAGCACCAAAACCTGGTTCAATGACCGTGGGATTACTGTGCTTGATTGGCCAGCAAACTCGCCTGACCTGAACCCCATAGAGAATCTATGGGGCATTGCCAAGAGAAAGATGAGAGACATGAGACCGAACAATGCAGAAGAGCTGAAGGCCGCTATTGAAGCATCCTGGTCTTCCATAACACCTCAGCAGTGCCACAGGCTGATAGCTTCCATGCCACGCCGCATTGAGGCAGTAATTGCTGCAAAAGGGGCCCCAACCAAGTCCTGAGTACATATGCAGCTTCTACTTTTCAGAGGTGCGATATTGTTCTATGTACAATCCGTGTTTTATTGATTGCATGGAATATTCTCATTTTCTGAGATTGTGGATTTGGGGTTTTCATGAGTTGTAAGCCATAATCATCACAATGATGACAAATCACGGCTTGAACTATCTTGCTTTGCATGGAATGAGTCTCATATATTAGTGTCACCTTTTAAGTCGCTGCACTGAAATAAATCAATGACTGAATGAATGAATGCACCAGATTCTCATTTTCAAATTTTTCGAGTTTTACCTGTATATATATATACATTGTATACAGTCCGGGGGAGGGGAGACTCACTTCTGGGAGATACTGTATATACAGTGGGGATGGAAAGTTTGGGCCCCCCAGCTACAAATGTGTATTAATGTGCATAAAGAAGCCAAGGAAAGATGGAAAAATCTCCAAAAGGCATCAAATTACAGATTAGACTTTCTTATAATATGTCAACAAAAGTTAGATTTTATTTCCATCATTTACACTTTCAAAATAACAGAAAACAAAAAAATGGCGTCTGCAAAAGTTTGGGCCCCCTGCAGAGTTAATATCTTGTACTGCCCCCTTTGGCAAGTATCACAGCTTGTAAACACTTTTTGTAGCCAGCCAAGAGTCTTTCAATTCTTGTTTGAGGTATTGTGACGGGAGTGACTTTTGGGGGTGGGGGGACCTCTGTATCATCTCCCCAAATCATTATGTTTAACCCACCCTGTGCCTGTTTAAGGGGTACAGGGTGTGTATGTGAATGTCTAAGTCTTGTGTACAATGTGTGTTCCTTTGTTCTCGGCCACATGGCTGTCCATTGTCTGTTTGCCATGTGCTACCCCCCACTGTGCTGTGTCTTCCTGTCCAGCCAACTATTATGGGATGTACTGTTTGTGTATTGGTGTGGGGGTTGGTCAATGTCCTTTGCCATGTGCTTCATCCCATTGTTCTGTGTCTTGGTTGGATGGGGAGGGGTGATGAGGTGTTTCCTGCCTATACTGTAGCCCTTCCCACTGATAGGGCGGGCTGATGAGGTGTTTCTTGTCCCTGGTTGTCTTTCCCCGCCCTCTGTATATATTCTGTGTTTTGTGTTAAAATAAAGAGTTGACTTCCTGTTTTAGTAAGAGCTGGTTGTCTGTCTATTTTCCTGAGGGATTCCAAGGGTGTGGTCCGTGGATGGTGTTCGGACAGGGGAAGCTGCAGGATAACGGAATATACCCAAGTGCGGTCGGGTACCGGTTCCGTTACAGGTATCTTTGCCCATTCTTCCTTACAAAAGTCTTCCAGTTCTTTGAGATTTCTGGGCTGTCTGTCAGCACGGCTCTTCTAAGGTCTATCCATAGATTTTCAATGATGTTGAGGTCAGGAGATTGTGAAGGCCATGGCAAAACCTTCAGTTTACGCCTCTTGATGTAATCCCCCGTGGATTTCCAGGTGTGTTTAGGATCATTATCCATTTGTAGAAGCCATCCTCTCTTTAACTTCAGCTTTTTCACAGATGGCATCTGTTGCCATCCAAATTTGCTGAAATTTTATTGAATCCATTTTTCCTTCTACTCGTGAGATGTTCCCTGTGCCACTGGCTGCAACACAACCCCAAAGCATGATTGATCCAACCCCATGCTTCACAGTTGGACAGAGGTTCTTTTCATTCAATTCTGTGCCCCTTCTTCTCCAAACGTACCTTTGCTCATTCCGGCCAAAAAGTTCAATTTTAACCTCTTCGGTCCACAGAACTTGTTTCCAAAATGCATCAGGCTTGTCTATATGTTCATTTGCAAAGTTCAAACGATGATTTTTGTGGTGAGGACGTAGAAGAGGTTTTCTTCTGATGACTCTTCCATGAAGACCATATTTGTACAAGTATCTCTTTATAGTGGAATAGTGACCACAACTCCAGTGTCTGCCAGATCTTTCTGGAGGGATCGTGCCGTCAAACGTGGGTTTTCAATTGTTTTTCTCACAATCCTGCGAGCTGTTCTGTCTGATATTTTTCTTGGTCTTCCAGATCTTGCTTTAACTTCCACTGTTCCTGATGACTGCCATTTCTTAATGACATTCCGAACAGAGGATATTGACATCTGAAAACGCTTTGCTATCTTCTTATAGCCTTCTCCAGCTTTGTGAGCGTCAACTATTTTCAGTTTCAGTTTTCTAGACAACTGCTTAGAAGAACCCATGGTGCTGATTGTTGGGGCAAGGTCAGATGAGTCGGGGCATTTAAAACCTTTGAGATTGACATCACCTGGTCTTCCCAGACGATGATTGAGAACAATCCATGACACTAGCAGGTCTCAGCTTGGAAAAGGGGGCAGTGCATGCTATAAATTCTGCAGGGTGCCCAAACTTTTGCAGACGCCATTTTTTTGTTTTCTGTTATTTTGAAAGTGTAAATAATGGAAATAAAATCTAACTTTTGTTGACATATTATAAGAATGTCTAATCTGTAATTTGATGCCTTTTGGAGATTTTTCCATCTTTCCTTGGCTTCTTTATGCACATTAATACACATTTTTAGCTGGGGTGCCCAAACTTTCCATCCCCACTGTATATATCCATTCTATACAGTCCGGGGGAGGGGGGGCTCACTTCCGGGGGATACTGTATATATATATCCATTGTATACAGTCTGGGGGAGGGGGGACTCACTTCTGGGGGATATATATATATATATATATACAATGTATACAGTCTGGGGGAGGGGGGACTCACTTCTGGGAGATACTGTATATATATATCCATTGTATACAGTCTGGGGGAGGGGGGACTCACTTCTGGGAGATACTGTATGTACAATTCCTCATATAATATATAATTGTATTTTTATTTATCATACAATGCACCTTATTATACCTATTAGTGTGTTTTTTAAAAAGTGCCAGGCGTGTATTTTTTTTTTTTGTTATATGCCTTTTTACATCTCCCCACTGGTAGTATGAGAGGTTCTCATGAAGAACCACATACGTGTTTATATGTGTTTTTTCATATACTTATCTTTCTGTGTCTTTTTATTCATCTTTTTGATGATGAAGCACGTTGGAGGGAGCCTCGCCCTGTGTGAAGTCACCATATTCTGGAGGGACGGCGGCCATCTTGTTGGTTTGAAGTTCTTGTGTTATAATGCTGGTTATCTTATATCCTGACGTGGAACATAAATAAATTTGAAAAGTATATATTTATTTCTACACTATAAGTTGCCTTTTCTCTCTACTCCTTTCCTGACCATCAGATGGGAGTTTCTTCTATTTGGAAATCTTAAGTCCTCACGAACGCGGGACATTTTTACAGCGGCTGTTTTTGGCTTTTGATGTTTTTTTCTACAGCCAGTAACCCCCCCAGCATGTTCTCCTCAGTATCCATACACACAGAGACTGGAATCAACGTTTTTTGGCTGGAAAAACCCCCCAGAACTAGCGGGATTCTAGAGGAGTGTTTTAGCTATACAAATGCTCTAACGTTAAAAAATGTGGTAAAACGCAGCAAACCAACGTTTTTGGACTTTTTTTTTACAAAAAAACGCGAACGGAAAAAAACACAAAAAAACGGCAAAACTCCACAAAACGATAATACAAAACCAATAACAAATGCTGAAAAACTCACATTTTTAAGGTGACTTTACACAGCTAACGTTACCAGAGTTATTAAAACACCCCCCTGTGTGGGTGGAGCCTAAGTGTGCTACATTAAAGCATTGTTTTTATCACACCATCATCTGGCGCCATGCTCTTTTCGTTTGCATGTCCATGGAGGGATTCCCCATATCCTGGGCGAGCTACGGCTGAATTGTTTGTGTTTCACTCCGTAGTGATCCCACTGAGCCACTCTGATGTGGATCTATTTTTGGACTATAATATATTTTGCGCTGTTTATATTTATTTATATATTTATATTTTTATTTATACCTCTTTGTTTCCGTTGTAGTCTGTGAGCGCTGCATTTGGCTGCCTTGTTATTGTTTCAAGTACATATTTTACTTATTATCTATGTTAATTCATTGACATATCAGCTATGGAAGACATAAGCAGCTCAGCGGCCTCTGAGGGCGTGAGGCTCAGTACAGCTAGGGGCTTATTTCAGTAATTGAAAGTGTCCTTAGCAGGTTCCAGGCTGCCAGTGATACTTGTCATACTCCCCACACTCCTCTCCTGTACATACCGATCACTGTCATACCCCCCACACTCCTCTCCTGTACATACCGATCACTGTCATACCCCCCACACTCCTCTCCTGTACATACCGATCACTGTCATATCTCCCACACTCCTCTCCTGTACATACCGATCACTGTCACACCTCCACACTCCTCTCCTGTACATACCGATCACTGTCATACCTCCACACTCCTCTCCTGTACATACCGATCACTGTCATACCTCCACACTCCTCTCCTGTACATACCGATCACTGTCATACCTCCACACTCCTCTCCTGTACATACCGATCACTGTCATACCCCCCCACTCCTCTCCTGTACACACCGATCACTGTCGTACCTCCACACTCCTCTCCTGTACATACCAATCACTGTCATACCCCCCCACACTCCTCTCCTGTACATACCGATCACTGTCACACCCCCCCACACTCCTCTTTTGTACATACCGATCACTGTCACACACCCCCACACTCCTCTCCTGTACATACCGATCACTGTCATACCTCCACACTCCTCTCCTGTACATACCGATCACTGTCACACCCCCACACTCCTCTCCTGTACATACCGATCACTGTCACACCCCCCGCACTCCTCTCCTGTACATACCGATCACTGTCATACCCCCCGCACTCCTCTCCTGTACATACCGATCACTGTCATACCCCCCGCACTCCTCTCCTGTACATACCGATCACTGTCATACCCCCCACACTCCTCTCCTGTGCATACCGATCACTGTCATACCCCCCGCACTCCTCTCCTGTACATACCGATCACTGTCATACCCTCCACACTCCTCTCCTGTACATACCGATCACTGTCATACCCTCCACACTCCTCTCCTGTACATACCGATCACTGTCATACCCTCCACACTCCTCTCCTGTACATACCGATCACTGTCATACCCCCCCACACTCCTCTCCTGTACATACCAATCACTGTCACACCTCCCCACACTCCTCTCCTGTACATACCGATCACTGTCACACCTCCCCACACTCCTCTCCTGTACATACCAATCACTGTCACACCTCCCCACACTCCTCTCCTGTACATACCGATCACTGTCATACCTCCACACTCCTCTCCTGTACATACCAATCACTGTCACACCTCCACACTCCTCTCCTGTACATACCGATCACTGTCACACCTCCACACTCCTTTCCTGTACATACCGATCACTGTCACACCTCCACACTCCTCTCCTGTACATACCCATCACTGTCATACCTCCACACTCCTCTCCTGTACATACCGATCACTGTCATACCTCCACACTCCTCTCCTGTACATACCAATCACTGTCACACCCCCCCACACTCCTCTCCTGTACATACCGATCACTGTCATACCTCCACACTCCTCTCCTGTACATACCAATCACTGTCACACCTCCCCACACTCCTCTCCTGTACATACCAATCACTGTCACACCCCCCCACACGCCTCTCCTGTACATACCGATCACTGTCACACCCCCCCACACTCCTCTCCTGTACATACCGATCACTGTCATACCTCCACACTCCTCTCCTGTACATACCGATCACTGTCACACCCCCCACACGCCTCTCCTGTACATACCGATCACTGTCATACCCCCACATTCCTCTCCTGTACATACCGATCACTGTCATACCTCCACACTCCTCTCCTGTACATACCGATCACTGTCATACCTCCACACTCCTCTCCTGTACACACCGATCACCAACCACCGGTCAGTGGAGAAATATGATGATACATTGGGGGTCCTTGGAGAACTATGATGATACATGGGGGGTCAGTGGGGAACAATGATGATGCATTTGGGGTCAGTGGAGAACTATGATGATACATTTGGGGTCAGTAGAGAACTATGATGATACATTGGGGATTCCCCATATCCTGGGCGAGGTACGGCTGGAATTGTTTGTGTTTCACTCCGTAGTGATCCCACTGAGCCACTCTGATGTGGATCTATTTTTGGACTATAATATATTTTGCGCTGTTTATATTTATTTATATATTTATATTTTTATTTATACCTCTTTGTTTCCGTTGTAGTCTGTGAGCGCTGCATTTGGCTGCCTTGTTTCAAGTACATATTTTACTTATTATCTATGTTAATTCATTGACATATCAGCTATGGAAGACATAAGCAGCTCAGCGGCCTCTGAGGGCGTGAGGCTCAGTACAGCTAGGGGCTTATTTCAGTAATTGAAAGTGTCCTTAGCAGGTTCCAGGCTGCCAGTGATACTTGTCATACTCCCCACACTCCTCTCCTGTACATACCGATCACTGTCATACCCCCCACACTCCTCTCCTGTACATACCGATCACTGTCATACCTCCACACTCCTCTCCTGTACATACCGATCACTGTCATACCTCCACACTCCTCTCCTGTACATACTGATCACTGTCATACCCTCCACACTCCTCTCCTGTACATAGTGCTCACTGTCATACCTCCACACTCCTCTCCTGTACATACCAATCACTGTCACACCCCCCCACACTCCTCTCCTGTACATACCGATCACTGTCATACCCCCCACACTCCTCTCCTGTACATACCGATCACTGTCATACCTCCACACTCCTCTCCTGTACATACCGATCACTGTCATACCTCCACACTCCTCTCCTGTACATACCAATCACTGTCACACCTCCCCACACTCCTCTCCTGTACATACCAATCACTGTCACACCCCCCCACACGCCTCTCCTGTACATACCGATCACTGTCACACCCCCCCACACTCCTCTCCTGTACATACCGATCACTGTCACACCCCCCCACACGCCTCTCCTGTACATACCGATCACTGTCATACCCCCACATTCCTCTCCTGTACATACCGATCACTGTCATACCTCCACACTCCTCTCCTGTACATACCGATCACTGTCATACCTCCACACTCCTCTCCTGTACACACCGATCACCAACCACCGGTCAGTGGAGAAATATGATGATACATTGGGGGTCCTTGGAGAACTATGATGATACATGGGGGGTCAGTGGGGAACAATGATGATGCATTTGGGGTCAGTAGAGAACTATGATGATACATTGGGGATTCCCCATATCCTGGGCGAGGTACGGCTGGAATTGTTTGTGTTTCACTCCGTAGTGATCCCACTGAGCCACTCTGATGTGGATCTATTTTTGGACTATAATATATTTTGCGCTGTTTATATTTATTTATATATTTATATTTTTATTTATACCTCTTTGTTTCCGTTGTAGTCTGTGAGCGCTGCATTTGGCTGCCTTGTTTCAAGTACATATTTTACTTATTATCTATGTTAATTCATTGACATATCAGCTATGGAAGACATAAGCAGCTCAGCGGCCTCTGAGGGCGTGAGGCTCAGTACAGCTAGGGGCTTATTTCAGTAATTGAAAGTGTCCTTAGCAGGTTCCAGGCTGCCAGTGATACTTGTCACACCTCCCCACACTCCTCTCCTGTACATACCGATCACTGTCATACCCCCCACACTCCTCTCCTGTACATACCGGTCACTGTCATACCCCCCACACTCCTCTCCTGTACATACCGATCACTGTCATACCTCCACACTCCTCTCCTGTACATACCGATCACTGTCATACCTCCACACTCCTCTCCTGTACATACTGATCACTGTCATACCCTCCACACTCCTCTCCTGTACATAGTGCTCACTGTCATACCTCCACACTCCTCTCCTGTACATACTGATCACTGTCATACCCCCCAGACTCCTCTCCTGTACATACCGATCACTGTCATACCTCCACACTCCTCTCCTGTACATACCGATCACTGTCATACCTCCACACTCCTCTCCTGTACATACCGATCACTGTCATACCCTCCACACTCCTCTCCTGTACATACCGATCACTGTCACACCCCCCACACTCCTCTCCTGTACATACCGATCACTGTCACACCCCCCCACACTCCTCTCCTGTACATACCGATCACTGTCATACCTCCACACTCCTCTCCTGTACATACCGATCACTGTCACACCCCCACACTCCTCTCCTGTACATACCGATCACTGTCACACCCCCCGCACTCCTCTCCTGTACATACCGATCACTGTCACACCTCCACACTCCTCTCCTGTACATACCGATCACTGTCATAGCTCCCACACTCCACTCCTGTACATACCGATCACTGTCATACCCCCCGCACTCCTCTCCTGTACATACCGATCACTGTCATACCCCCCGCACTCCTCTCCTGTGCATACCGATCACTGTCATACCCCCCACACTCCTCTCCTGTGCATACCGATCACTGTCATACCCCCCGCACTCCTCTCCTGTACATACCGATCACTGTCATACCCTCCACACTCCTCTCCTGTACATACGGATCACTGTCATACCCTCCACACTCCTCTCCTGTACATACGGATCACTGTCATACCTCCACACTCCTCTCCTGTACATACCAATCACTGTCACACCTCCCCACACTCCTCTCCTGTACATACCGATCACTGTCATACCCTCCACACTCCTCTCCTGTACATACCGATCACTGTCATACCTCCACACTCCTCTCCTGTACATACCGATCACTGTCACACCTCCCCACACTCCTCTCCTGTACATACCGATCACTGTCACACCTCCCCACACTCCTCTCCTGTACATACCGATCACTGTCACACCTCCCCACACTCCTCTCCTGTACATACCGATCACTGTCATACCTCCACACTCCTCTCCTGTACATACCGATCACTGTCACACCTCCACACTCCTCTCCTGTACATACCGATCACTGTCACACCTCCACACTCCTCTCCTGTACATACCCATCACTATCATACCTCCACACTCCTCTCCTGTACATACCAATCACTGTCACACCCCCCCACACACCTCTCCTGTACATACCGATCACTGTCACACCCCCCCACACTCCTCTCCTGTACATACCGATCACTGTCACACCTCCCCACACTCCTCTCCTGTACATACCGATCACTGTCACACCTCCCCACACTCCTCTCCTGTACATACCGATCACTGTCATACCTCCACACTCCTCTCCTGTACATACCGATCACTGTCACACCTCCACACTCCTCTCCTGTACATACCGATCATTGTCATACCTCCACACTCCTCTCCTGTACACACCGATCACCAACCACCGGTCAGTGGAGAAATATGATGATACATTGGGGGTCCTTGGAGAACTATGATGATACATTGGGGGTCCTTGGAGAACTATGATGATACATGGGGGGTCAGTGGGGAACAATGATGATGCATTTGGGGTCAGTGGAGAACTATGATGATACATTTGGGGTCAGTGGAGAACTATGATGATACATTGGGGGTCAGTGGGGAACTATGATGATACATTGGGGGTCAGTGGAGAACTATGATGATACATTGGGGGTCAGTGGAGAACTATGACGATACATTGGGGGTCAGTGGAGAACTATGACGATACATTGGGGGTCAGTGGAGAACTATGATGATACATTGGGGGTCAGTGGAGAACTATGATGATACATTTGGGGTCAGTGGAGAACTATGATGATACATTGGGGTCAGTGGGGAACTATGATGATACATTGGGGGTCAGTGGAGAACTATGATGATACATTGGGGGTCAGTGGGGAACTATGATGATACATTGGGGGTCAGTGGAGAACTATGATGATACATTGGGGGTCAGTGGGGAACTACAATGATACATTTGGGGTCAGTGGAAAACTATGATGATACATTGGGGGTCCTTGGAGAACTATGATGATACATTGGGGAACTATGATGATACATTTGGGGTCAGTGGAGAACTATTATGATACATTTGGGGTCAGTGGAGAACTATGATGATACATTGGGGGTCCTTGGAGAACTATGATGATACATTGGGGGTCAGTGGAGAACTATGATGATACATTGGGGGTCCTTGGAGAACTATGATGATACATTGGGGGTCCTTGGAGAACTATGATGATACATTGGGGGTCCTTGGAGAACTATGATGATACATTGGGGGTCCTTGGAGAACTATGATGATACATTGGGGGTCAGTGGAGAACTATGATGATACATTGGGGGTCAGTGGAGAACTATGATGATACATTGGGGGTCAGTGGAGAACTATGATGATACATTGGGGGTCCTTGGAGAACTATGATGATACATTGGGGGTCAGTGGGGAACAATGATGATACATTTGGGGTCAGTGGAGAACTATAATGATACATTTGGGGTCAGTGGAGAACTATGATGATACACTGGGAGTCAGTGGAGAACTATGATGAAACGTTAGGGGTCAGTGGAGAACTATGATGATACATTGGGGGTCAGTGGGAAACAATGATGATACATTGGGGGTCCTTGGAGAACTATGATGATACATTGGGGGTCAGTGGAGAAATATGATGATACATTGGGGTCAGTGGAGAACTATGATGATACATTGGGGGTCAGTGGGGAACTATGATGATACACTGGGGGTCAGTGGAGAACTTTGATGATACACTGGGGGTCAGTGGAGAACTATGATGATACATTGGGGGTCAGCGGGGAACAATGATGATACATTGGGGAACAATGATGATACATTGGGGGTCAGTGGGGAACAATGATGATACATTGGGGGTTAGTGGAGAATTATGATGATACATTGGGGGTCAGTGGAGAACTATGATGATACATTGGGGGTCAGTGGGGAACTATGATGATACACTGGGGGTCAGTCTGGAACTATGATGATACATTGGGGTCAGTAGAGAACTATGATGATACACTGGGGGTCAGTCTGGAACTATGATGATACACTGGGGGTCAGTGGGGAACTATGATGATACATTGGGGGTCAGTGGGGAACTATGATGATACACTGGGGGTCAGTCTGGAACTATGATGATACATTGGGGTCAGTAGAGAACTATGATGATACACTGGGGGTCAGTCTGGAACTATGATGATACATTGGGGTCAGTAGAGAACTATGATGATACACTGGGGGTCAGTCTGGAACTATGATGATACATTGGGGTCAGTAGAGAACTATGATGATACACTGGGGGTCAGTCTGGAACTATGATGATACATTGGGGGTCAGCGGAGAACTATGATGATACATTGGGGTCAGTCTGGAACTATGATGATACATTGGGGTCAGTAGAGAACTATGATGATACACTGGGGGTCAGTCTGGAACTATGATGATACATTGGGGTCAGTGGGGAACTATGATGATACATTGGGGGTCAGTGGAGAACTATGATGATACATTGAGGGTCAGTGGAGAACTATGATGATACATTGGGGTCAGTGGGGAACTATGATGATACATTGGGGGTCAGTGGAGAACTATGATGATACATTGGGGTCAGTGGAGAACTATGATGATACATTGGGGGGTCAGTGGAGAACTATGATGATACATTGGGGGTCAGTGGAGAATTATGATGATACATTGGGGGGTCAGTGGAGAACTATGATGATACATTGGGGGTCAGTGGAGAACTATGATGATACATTGGGGGTCAGTGGTGAACTATGATGATACATTGGGGGTCAGTGGGGAACAATGATGATACACTGGGGGTCAGTGGAGAACTATGATGATACATTGGGGGTCATTGGAGAATTATGATGATACAGGGGGGGTCAGTGGGGAACTATGATGATACACTGGGGGTCATTGGAGAATTATGATGATACAGGGGGGGTCAGTGGAGAAGTGATCAGTAACGGGATGGTAGAACAGCCTGATCACCTCCTGTCATTGGTGCACTCTTAGCTGGTTGCCTACTTCACCAATTTTCTTTCCTTCACACAGATCAGAGAAGAGTTCTGGGAAAAGGAAATCATATTATAGAATACACCATGTCTGTGACAGTTCAGGATATTGAAAGAAAAGATCTTGCCAGGATCCGCCAATTGTCCAGGAATGAAGAAAGACTGAAGATGCAGCACCGGGCTGTCAGAATTTCCCGAATGGACATGAGGACGGAGATCCCAGTAGACACCAGACACATGGATATCCTGAGGAAATTAAAGCACAGGGAGATCTCTGAGATCAAGAAGAAGTACAATGTGGAAATGGAAGAACGTAGGAAAAATGGCAGCTCACTTGTCACATTCAGAACTATGAATGCCCCTCCTGACCTTTCACCCCACGCTTCTCACAGCTTCATCACTCTTCTGCAGAAAACTTTCTTTAATATTGAAAAAAAAGAAATCAGCTTGAGGCCGGAATTCCAGAAAGATATCGCTATACTGCAACAACAGCTGATGATGGCAGGAATAGACATTGTGATGGAATGTTCCAGAGGCACTGTGATCCTCATCGGCCATCCAGTCCATGTTGCTTTTGCTGTTGAGAAACTCAAAGGCAGCCATAATCCAGGAAGAGGTCAAACAAGAGCTATCTCTGGAGATCCATTGGGCACCAGCAGTTCCTCAGCTGCTGCACAGAAAGAAGAAGAACCAGACATGTGTCCTATCTGCCTGTGTGAGATAGAAGATAAGGAGATATTAGAGAAGTGTAAGCATGCGTACTGCAAGGCCTGTCTTCGGGAACTCATGGCCCGTAAGCCAGTGTGTGCGATATGTGGAGTCTCATATGGGACAGTCAGAGGAAGCCAGCCTGATGGAAGTATGAGTGAGACAAGACACAGAAACTCCTTACCGGGATATCCTGGATGTGGAACCATAGAGATTTACTATAACATCCCAGGGGGCATCCAGAAGGTGAGTGCAGACCTCAGAATAATGACAGAAAGACTTCTCCTAAGCTGTCCTCAGCACTGACAGGGTTGGATTCTCTTGAGCTGTCCTCAGCACTGACAGGGTTGGATTCTCTTGAGCTGTCCTCAGCACTGACAGGGTTGGATTCTCCTGACATGTCCTCATCAGTGACAGGTTTGGATTCTATTGAGATGTCCTCAGCAGTGACAGGTTTGGATTCTCTTGAGATGTCCTCAGCAGTGACAGGTTTGGATTCTCTTGAGATGTCCCCAGCAGTGACAGGGTTGGATTCTCTTGAGATGTCCTCATCAGTGACAGGGTTGGATTCTCCTGACATGTCCTCAGCAGTGACAGGTTTGGATTCTCTTGAGATGTCCTCAGCAGTGACAGGTTTGGATTCTCTTGAGATGTCCTCAGCAGTGACAGGGTTGGATTCTCTTGAGATGTCCTCAGCAGTGACAGGGTTGAATTCTCTTGAGATGCCCTCCACATTAACAGCATTGGATTCTCCCGAGATGTCCTGAGCATGGACAGGTTTGGATTCTTCTGAGATTTCCTCAGCAGTGACAGGGTTGGATTTTCCTAAGATGTCCTCAGCAGTGAGAGGGTTGGATCTTTCTGAGATGACCTCAGCAGTAACAGGGATGGATTCTCTTGAGATGCCCTAAGAAGTGACAGGTTTGGATTCTCCTGAGGTGTTCTCAGCAGTGACAGGGTTGGATTCTCCTGAGGTGTTCTCAGCACTGATGTCCTCAGCACTAACAGGGTTGGATTCCCCTGAGATGTCCTCAGCACTGACAGGGTTGGATTCCCCTGAGATGTCCTCAGCACTGACAAGGCTGGATTCTCTTGAGATGAAATCAGCACTGACAGCATTGGATACTCTTGAGGTGTCCTCAGCAGTGACAGGGTTATATTCTCTTGAGATGTCCTCAGCACTAACAGAGTTGGATCTTCCATGGCTGTCAGGGTCCTGGACATGAAGAACCAGCTTATTATGTTATTGCCCCATGCTGAATACATGGCAGAAGCAGCTCTGACATACCCCAGACATCCAGCACTCAGAGCCATCTGGGCACTTTACACTCTTTTCCAATAATTACAAAGTAAAGCCTGTGTATAGCAATAATGAACGTCCTGCAGGATATCTCAGAATATTTTATACTTATTTGTTACATTGTAATCATTATCATCAGATGTCATTATTCAGAATCCTCCTGTCTGGCTGTGCGGCCTTTTATACCACCAACATCCTGAATATCTCCAGTTCTGGTCCCTTCCTGGGACATTATTGTTTAGATTATACACTATGTTGGCAAAAGTTTTGAGACGCTTGCCTTTCCACGCACATGAACTGCAATGGCATCCCAGTCTTAGTCCGTAGGGTTCAATATTGAGTTGGCCCCGCCCTTTGCAGCTATAACAGCTTCAACTCTTCTGGGAAGGCCGTCCACAAGGTTTAGGAGGGTGTCTATGGGAAGGTTGGACCATTCTTCCAGAAGCACATTTGTCAGGTCAGGCACTGATGTCGGGGGAGGAGGCCTGGCTCACAGTCTCCGCTCTAATTCATCCCAAAGGTGTTCTATGGGGTTCCTCCACCCCAAACTGGCTCCTCCATGTCTGTATGGACCTTGCTTTGTGTACTGGAATGCAGTCATGTTGGAACAGGAAGGGGTCATCCCCAAACTCTTCCCACAAAGTTGGGAGCGTAAAATTGTCCAAAATGTCACCTTAAGAGTTCCCTTCACTGGAATTAGGGGGCCAAGTCCAACCCCTGAAAAACAACCCCACAGAATAATCCTGCCTCCACCAAACTTTACACTTGGCACAGTACAGTCAGGTAAGTACCGTTCTCCTGGCCACCGCCAAACAGACACGTCCATCGGATTGCTAGACAGAGAAGCGTGATTGGTCACTCCAGAGAACACGCCTCCACTTCTCTAGAGTCCAGTGGCGGTGTGCTTTACACCACGGCATCCGACGCTTTGCATTGCACTTGGTGATGGAAGGCTTGGATGCAGCTGCTCGGCCATGGAAACCCATTCCATGAAGCTCTCTACGCACTGTTGTTGGGCTCATCTGAAGGCCACACCAAGTTTGGAGGTCTTTAGCTATTGACTCTGCAGACAGTTGGTGACTTCTGCGCACTGTGTGCTTCAACATGCGCTGACCCCGCCCTGTCATGTGACGTTGACTACCACTTGGTGGCTGAGTGGCTGTTGTTCCCAGTGGCTTCCACTTTGTTATAATCCCACTAACAGTTGAGCGTGGAATATTTAGTAGCCAGGAAATGTCACGGATGGACTTATTGCCCAGGTGGCCACCTATCACGGGACCACGCTTGGAGTCACTGAGCTCCTGAGAGCGACCCATTCTTTCACCAATGTTTGTAGAAGCCGTCTGCATGCCTAGGGGCTTGATTGTATACACCTGTGTCCATGGAGGGGATTGTAACACCTGAATCACATGATATGGAGGGGATTGTAACACCTGAATCACATGATATGGAGGGGATTGGAACACCCGAATCACATGATTTGGAGGACGGGTCCAATACTCTTGGCAATATAGTGTATATTTAGTATTATGGTGGTCCTTCCATAGCACACCCTGTGGGGGCTGTCGGTCACTGCTATACACAGGCTGATGTCTGAATACAGGAGGTGTGCAGGACTCCCACCTCCCTTCTCATGACTCCCATTATCTCATTATCCAGGAGAATCATCCTCGACCTGGAAGACATTTCTCGGGTACAAGACGTACGGCTTATTTACCGGATAACAAGGAGGGGAGAGCCATCCTGCGCCTGCTGAGAAAAGCCTTTGATCAGAAACTGATCTTCACCGTGGGAGAGTCTCGTACAACCGGCACCACCGACACCGTCACCTGGAATGATGTCCACCATAAAACCAGTGTGACCGGGGGACCTCAAGGGTAAGATAGATACATATCATATACAGAGAAGGGGTGTATATGTAATATATATTGTGGGGTGGGGGGGGGGGGTTATGTGCATTATATACAGGGGGTGTATGTGTGTTATATATAGGAAGGGGGGCTGTAAGAGGGGCTTCATGATTGGCTGTATTTGGCACCAGGAGCACAAGTCCCTACCCCCGTTCATGTCCTGCTAGAACACTGTCCCCCCTTGGTGTGGCTAAACCCTCCACCGTATTGTGCCCCACTCCATGCCAGAGGCCTCCACACAACATTCCTGGCCATAGACCTTTATATCCCTGAGGAAGGAGTGGCCACACATAGGAGAATTGCTGCACTTTACTGATGGTACTCAATCTACGGCATTACAGTCACATCACAAGGACATACATTCCAGAGTCACCTGACATACACAGCCAATCGCATTTAGTGGACAGTTCGCAGTAGTCACAAGTAAAAGCATGTGTGGCACCTCAGCAGCCATCACCCTTACAGTCTCTCCTACACCCGGGGTCATTAGTACTCACAGGACTGGGCTCTCTATAGTCACCTCCTCCATAAGTACACCTGTCTAGCTGGCTGCTCCTGGGTTCAGGTCTACTCCTCCTGGCCTCCTGCCCTGTCCAGGGTCAATGTGTGCTGGGTACATCCACATAGGTGCCCCAAAATGTGTCTGTGCTCCTCCCTACCTGACTTATGTGTGCATGGTGACTCCCCCCTGACATCACTGCAGAAGGGCTCTACCCAAAAATGGGCCCAGCACCTGATGACACCGTCTGCTGTAACCAGATACTATTCTGGTACAGAGACACCTAGTGGCAAGGTAGCTGACTGCAGCTGTCTACAGGGGGTATATGTGTTCTTTACAGAGGGGGTGTGTATGTGTTATATACAGGGTGTAGGGGTATATATGTTATATGTGGGGGGGGTATGTATATGTGTGCTATATACAGGGAGGGGGTATATATGGTATATGTGTGGGGGGGGGTATGTATATATGTGTGTTATATACAGGGTGGGGGTATATACACTATATTCCCCCAAATATTGGTCAGCCAGCCTTCCCACACACATGACCTTTAATGGCCCTCCAGTCTTAGTCCGTAGGGTTCAATATTGAGTTGGCCCCGCCCTTTCCACGCACATGACCTTTAATGGCTGTAACGGAACCGGAACCCAGACCGCACTGAGTTTTTCCGTTATAGCACAACTTCCCCTGTCCGAACACCATCCACGGACCACACCCTTGAAATCCCTCAGGAAAATAGACAGCACCCAGCTCTTAAAACAGAAAGCCAACAACTCTTTATTTTAACACAAAACACAGAATATATACAGAGGGCGGGGAAACACAACCAGGGACAGGAAATACATCATCAGCCCGCCCTATCAGTGGGAAGGGCTACAGGGAACTACCCCAACCAACCCAAGACACAGAACAATGGGATGAAACACATGGCAAAGGATATTGACCAACCCCCACACCAATACACAAACAGTACATCCCATAATAGTTGGCTGGACAGGAAGACACAGCACAATGGGGGGGAGCACATGGCAAACAGACAATGGACAACCATGTGACCGAGAACAAAGGAACACACACTATACACAGGACTCAGACATTCACATACACACCCTGTACCCCTTAACAGGCACAGGGTGGGTTAAACATAATGGGAATTTGGGAAGATGATACAGAGGTCCCCCCACCCCCAAAAGTCACTCCCGTCACATATCTCCCCTTTCGGCAGGAGAGTAACGCAGGAGTAGATCCCAAACGGATGTACTCTGAAGTTACTCTGCACCTCCAGTCTCTCAATGCCGGCACCCGCACAGTACCCCATGCAAATTGTCCCACACCAAGCATTACTCACCCAGCCAACCTCTGCCTCTCCCGTAGAACATACCCGCCGCTGGGGAGAAGTACGGACTGGTCCTTCTTTCGGAAATCCTCTCAGCCGCTGGGGAGAAGACAGGGTGGCTGGGCCGCCTTCATCCTTCTGTGGGGGATCTGGGCCGACTGCCCAGCATCCCTGGGGTATCCAAGTGGTGACTGTAGTTGCTAGGCAGAGGCCAGCGGCACTCTGCCCTGGTGCCAGCGCTTCTGCTGGGGACCCCACATCTGCTCCGGCTAACCGTGGGGGAGGGAGGCTGCCTTCCTCCACTCCCAGACTGTGGATCTGCTGCTGGGATGGCATTCCTCTGTCACTGTCCCCCTGATGCACAGATCCTCGCTTGGGAGGGAAAAGAGTTTCCTCCACTTTGGCTGACTGTGGGGGAGGGAGGACAACAACCTCCTCTCCCTTCTCACCCTGGGCCTCTGAAACTACCACAGGTGTGGGGCAGAGGTCCTGGACCCTCTGTCCGGTTGTCAGCGCTTCAGCTGGCAGCTCCCCGGCTGGTTCCTCCTCAGAAAAAAAATCAGTACAATCCCCAGTCTCTGGAATGGCTAAATGTCCAGGGCACGGGCTGGAGGCCCTTGAGTCCAGTGCCAGCACTTTGGCAGGTGACTCATCACCCACAACGTCCTCCATTGAAAAATCAATTAGATCCATGCATTCTGGGATCTGTACTTGGAGGGATGAGCCAACTTCTCCATCTTCCATACCCTCATCCAGTTGTTGGACAGACGTGTCCCTCCATCCAAGCTCATCCCATGTAGAAACAGGATCGTCTAAATACGCCAGCACTTGCTGCATCTGCCATAAGACCTCTGTTTCCATAGCTGCAGGTGGTATCTCTCCTCTCCTGCTATCTGAACCTTGGATCCTGGTGGTGGTTTGGATGTCCCAGACTGCAGGTGATTCATCACCCATAACATCCTCCAGCGAAAAATCCATTAGATCCATACATCCTGGGATCTGTAATTGGAGGGATGCGCCGACTGCTCCATCTTCCACACCCTCATCCAGCTGTTGGACAGACGTATTTCTCCATCCACGCTCTTCCCATGTAGAAACCGGGTCATCTAAATAAGCCAGCACTTGCTGCATCCGCCACAAGACCTCTGTTTCCATATCTGCGGGTGGTATCTGTCTCTCCTCTCCTGCTCTTGGATCCCGGTGATGGTTTGGATGTGTTTACAGGTTGGAAGCACAATCCCACTGCTTGCCACCAATGTAACGGAACCGGAACCCAGACCGCACTGAGTTTTTCCGTTATAGCACAACTTCCCCTGTCCGAACACCATCCACGGACCACACCCTTGAAATCCCTCAGGAAAATAGACAGCACCCAGCTCTTAAAACAGAAAGCCAACAACTCTTTATTTTAACACAAAACACAGAATATATACAGAGGGCGGGGAAACACAACCAGGGACAGGAAATACATCATCAGCCCGCCCTATCAGTGGGAAGGGCTACAGGGAACCACCCCAACCAACCCAAGACACAGAACAATGGGATGAAACACATGGCAAAGGATATTGACCAACCCCCACACCAATACACAAACAGTACATCCCATAATAGTTGGCTGGACAGGAAGACACAGCACAATGGGGGGGAGCACATGGCAAACAGACAATGGACAACCATGTGACCGAGAACAAAGGAACACACACTATACACAGGACTCAGACATTCACATACACACCCTGTACCCCTTAACAGGCACAGGGTGCCTTAAACATAATGGGAATTTGGGAAGATGATACAGAGGTCCCCCCACCCCCAAAAGTCACTCCCGTCACAATGGCCTCCCAGTCTTAGTCCTTAGGGTCCAATATTGAGTTGGCCCCGCCCTTTCCACACACATGACCTTTAATGACCCCCCAGTCTTAGTCCGTAGGGTTCAATATTGAGTTGGCCCCGCCCTTTGCCTCTTCTGGGAAGGCCGTCCACAAGGTTTAGGAGGGTGTCTATGGGAAGGTTGGACCATTCTTCCAGAAGCACATTTGTCAGGTCAGGCACTGATGTCGGGGGAGGAGGCCTGGCTCGCAGTCTCCGCTCTAATTCATCCCAAAGGTGTTCTATGGGGTTGAGGTCAGGACTCTGTGCAGGACAGTCAGGTTCCTCCACCCCAAACTGGCTCCTCCATGTCTTTATGGACCTTGCTTTGTGCACTGGGGGGCAGTCATGTTGGAACAGGAAGGGGCCATCCCCAAACTCCTCCAACAAAGTTGGGCGCATTAAATTGTCCAAAATGTCGCCTTAAGAGTTCCCTTCACTGGAACTAGGGGGCCAAGCCCACCCCCTGAAAATCAACCCCACATCATGATCCCCCCTCCACCAAACTTTACACTTGGCACAATGCAGTCAGGCAAGTACCGTTCTCCTGGCCACCGCCAAACCCAGGCATGTCCATCGAATGGCCAGACAGAGAAGCGTGATTGGTCACTCCAGTAAACATGCCTCCATGCTCTAGAGTCCAGTGGCGGCGTGCTTTACACCACGGAATCCGATGCTTTGCATTGCACTTGGTGATGGAAGGCTTGGATGCAGCTGCTCGGCCATGGAAACCCATTCCATGAAGCTCTCTACGCTCTGTTGTTGGGCTCATCTGAGGGCCACACCAAGTTTGGAGGTCTTTAGCTATTGACTCTGCAGACAGTTGGCGACTTCTGCGCACTGTGCGCTTCAGCATGCGCTGACCCCGCCCTGTCATGTGATGTGGCCTACCACTTGGTGGCTGAGTGGCTGTTGTTCCCAGTGGCTTCCACTTTGTTATAATCCCACTAACAGTTGAGCGTGGAATATTTAGTAGCCAGGAAATGTCACGGATGGACTTATTGCCCAGGTGGCCACCTATCACGGGACCACGCTTGGAGTCACTGAGCTCCTGAGAGTGACCCATTCTTTCACCAATGTTTGTAGAAGCCGTCTGCATGCCTAGGGGATGATTGTATACACCTGTGTCCATGGAGGGGATTGGAACACCTGAATCACATGATATGGAGGGGATTGGAACACCTGAATCACATGATTGGGAGGGGATTGGGGCACCTGAATCACATGATATGGAGGGGATTGGAACACCTGAATCACATGATTGGGAGGGGATTGGAACACCTGAATCACATGATATGGAGGGGATTGGAACACCTGAATCACATGATTGGGAGGGGATTGGAACACCTGAATCACATGATCGGGAGATTGGGGGCAATATAGTGTATGTGTTATATGTGTGTGTGGGGGGGTGTATGTATACGTGTGTTATATACAGGGTGGGGGTATGTATATGTTATATGTGGGGGGCGGTGTATGTACTGTATACTTGTGTTATATACAGAGGGTGGGGGGTATGTGTGTTATACACAGAAGGGGGGGGGATATGTGTGTTATATACAAAAGGGGGGGTATGTGTGTTATATACGGGGGGGAAGATATGTACGTTATATACAGAGGGAGCGGGTATGTGTGTTATATACAGAAGGGGGGGGATATGTGTGTTATATATAGGGGGGGGTATGAGTGTTATATACAGAAGGGGGGGATATGTGTGTTATATACAGGGGGGGATATGTGTGTTATATACAGAGGGTGGGGGGGTATGTGTGTTATATACAGAGGGTGGGGGGGTATGCGTGTTATATACAGAGGGTGGGGGGGTATGCGTGTTATACCCCCCCCACCCTCTGTATATAACACACATATCCCACCCTCTGTATATAACACACATACCCCCCCCACCCCCTGTATATAACACACATACCCCCCCTGTATATAACACACATACCCCCCCCCCACCCTCTGTATATGTGTGTTATATACAGGGGGTGGGGGGGGCATGTGTGTTATATACAGGGGGTGGGGGGGTATGTGTGTTATATACAGAGGGTGGGGGGGTATGTGTGTTATATACAGAGGGTGGGGGGGTATGTGTGTTATATACAGAGGGTGGGGGGTATGTGTGTTATATACAGAGGAGGTGATTGGCCAGTACTGAACAGTTGATTCCTTTCCTCCTGTAGGTTCGGTTACCCGGATCCGGATTATCTGCGCCGTGTGCGGGAGGAGCTCAGAGCGAAGGGAATCGAGTGAATATCCGGAGTCGGGTGTGTCTCCTCCCTGATGAATGAAGATCGGAGATTGGTGGGCGGAGTCGGGTGTGGCTGCGCTGATCGCGTCTTCCGATCACATCCTGTTCTGTATTTGGACGCATGACATCATCTTTAATATAATATAATGAATTCATTATTAATGATCGGTGTGGGGGAGGGGAGGGGAGGGGGGGGGCAGATCTTCCTCAGGGTGATTTCTCACAAAGTAAAAATGCCAAATGATAAATTATAGGAAATTCCAAATCCGAGAAGAATTCACGTGGAGCTCCAGAGGGAACAACTATATATTGAAGGATAACACCGGGGGAGGGGTAAGTGTGGGGGGGCAACTGTGCGGGAATCCCACCCCAAACACAACTGTCGGGGAACCTCTGTGCTCACACATGAACTGTTCCTATGATAAAATATTTTCAGCTTTTTTTATTTTTATGAATTTGTCCTTTATTTAGGATTTGTGGGGGGAGGGGCGATACATAAAAAAAAGGGGGGGGGGGGGAATAGGTCTTCCGTGCAGAAATCCCAAAGCTTACCAAAGTGTTCTCACATTCAGGAGAAGTCGGGCAATGCTCAAATATGAATAAATCAACCAATCCAAATGCTACAACCAGAAGGGTCCCTGTTGATGTCATTGATGACGAAACATGTAGGGAAGAGCCAAGGACATGTAACGTCATCACGCACACCAGCCAACATTGGGATTTCTATACTAGATGATATTTTTATTTGCAGTGGTACCACATTTACATTATGTGAGTGCAAATTGTATCCTTCTATTTTGTGGTCTTGTCCTGACATTCTAGATCCTTGTGTCCCTACGCTGTCCTTTTCAGCTCTCTTCTGTACGGATTGATCCTGATGCCCCCGTGTCCACCCCCAGGCCTTTAGTGGGGCGTCCTATGTTCTATCACACCAACATGAACACGTCTTTTGTATGTATAAGAAGTATTCGATGTATGAGCAGCTATTGTGCATGTCATTTATAATAATATACGATGTTTACACAGTGAAGGAAATGTGTATTTGCTCCCCCGGCTGATGCTGAATGTTCGCCCCTCACACAGAAATGATCGCTCTAACAATGGAATGTTCGCCCCTCACACAGAAATGATCGGTCTAACAATGGAATGTTCGCCCCTCACACAGAAATGATCGGTCTAACAATGGAATGTTTGCCCCTCACACAGAAATGATCGGTCTAACAATGGAATGTTCGCCCCTCACACAGAAATGATCGGTCTAACAATGGAATGTTCACCCCTCACACAGAAACGATCGGTCTAACAATGGAATGTTCGGTGTAACACTGAGAGACAGAATACAACAACAAATTCAGCAGAAATGCGTCTAACAAATGATGACGGATCTGCATGTTCATGAGGGAAAGAAGGATTTGATCCCCTTCACAAAACATGACTTAGTACTTGGTGGCCAATCCCTTGTTGGCAATCACAGAGGTCAGATGTTTCCTGGAGTTGGCTCCCAGGTTCGCACACATCTCAGGAGGGATTACGGCCCACTCCTTTCGGCAGATCCTCTCCAAGTCATTAAGGTTCGGTGGCTGACGTTTGGCAACTCGAACTTTCAGCTCCTCCACAGATTTTCAATCAGATGAAGGCCTGGAGACTGGCTAGGCCACTCCAGGACCTTAATGTGCTTCTTCTTGAGCCGCTCCTTTGTTGCCTTGGCCGTGTGTTTTGGGTCATTGTCATGCTGGAACACCCATCCACCACCCATTTTCAATTCCCTGGCTGAGGGAAGAAGGTTCTCACCCAAGATTTAAGGGTACATTGCCCCGTCCATCGTCCCTTTGATGCGGTGCAGTTTTCCTGTCCCCTTAGTAGAAAAACACCCCCAAAGCAGAATGTTTCCACCACCATGTATCACAGTTGGGATGGTGTTCTTGGGGTCATAGGCAGCATTCCTCCTCCTCCAAACACGGTGAGTTGAGTTGATGCCAAAGAGCTGGATTTTGGTCTCCTCTGACCACAACACTTCCCACCAGTCCTCCTCGGCATCATTCAGATGTTCAGTGGCAGACTTCAGACGGGCCTGGACATGGGCTTTCTTGAGCAGAGGGACCTTGCAGCACTGCAGGATTTCAGTCCTTGTCGGCGTAGTGTGTTACCAATTGTTTTCTTGGTGACTGTGGTCCCAGCTGCCTGGAGATCATTGACAAGATCCTCACGTGTAGTTCTGGGATGATTCCTCACTGTTCTCATGATCATTGACACTCCACGAGGTGAGATCTTGCATGGTGCACCAGACCTAGGGAGACTGACACTTGTTTTGTGTTTCTTCCATTTGTGAATGATTGCACCAACTGTTGTCACCTTCTCACCAAGCTGCTTGGCCATAGTTTGGTAGCCCAGTCCAGCCTTGTGTAGGTCTACCATCTTGTCCCTGACACCCTTGGACAGCTCTTTGGTCTTTGCTATGGTGGAGAGTTTGGAATCTGATGGTTTGATGGCTCCTGTGGACAGGTGTCTTTTATACAGGTAACACAATGAGATTAGCAGCACTCCCTTTAAGAGACTGCTTCTAATCTCAGCTTGTTACCTGTATGAGAGACACCTGGGAGCCAGAAATCCTGCTGAATGATAGGGGATCAAATCCTTCTTTCCCTCATGAACATGCAGATCCGTCATCATTTGTTAGACGCATTTCTGCTGAATTTGTTGTTGTATTCTGTCTCTCAGTGTTACACCAAACATTCCATTGTTAGACCGATCATTTCTGTGTGAGGGGCGAACATTCCATTGTTAGACCGATCATTTCTGTGTTAGGGGCGAACATTCCATTGTTAGACCGATCATTTCTGTGTGAGGGGCGAACATTCCATTGTTAGACCGATCATTTCTGTGTGAGGGGCGAACATTCCATTGTTAGACCGATCATTTCTGTGTGAGGGGCGAACATTCCATTGTTAGACCGATCATTTCTGTGTGAGGGGCGAACATTCAGCATCAGCCGAGGGGCAAATACGCATTTCCTTCACTGTATATATAGTGATGCCCTACCAACACACTGGGTCCTAAAGGAGCTAGAACTGGTGAAACGCGTTGTCCTTGTCCAGAAGCCTACAGACTCTGCAATAGTTGTATGTATATGGAGTTCATATATTCGAGTTCCGGTCAGTTTGGCTCGGGTACTGTTCAGGTGTCCAGCAAACCTGCTGGCATCTTTGTATTTCATCCTGCATTTGAATGTACATGTAGCACTACCCCCTACAGTCCAGCACGGCCAGGCAATCAGCATTCTCCACACAAGCTTGCATCCAGAGTCAGAAAATCCGTCCTCGAGTTTTTGTTTTGTTGTTTATTGATGGGATTTGAACTGGGATAGGGTGGGGGGAGTACTGGATGCCCAAGGGTACCGACAAGTGAGGACAACCTCCCTGGAGCTATTTACAAGCCTCTGTTTTGCAGCACAGTCTCAGTAGAAGAACTAACCAGCGTCTCCACAATGTACCACCCCAGACCCCAGATGAAAGTCTCCTCTTCACCCAGCATTCTGGAGGTATCCTTGAGAAGGGGATCTGGCTCCTGTTCCTTTAGAGAGGTGAACAGTCACTAGCAGAGGGATAATCTGATTTCCCCCCAGAGTGCTCCTTCCCTTATCTACCTAGGGGGTGCAAGTCTACTCACTCAGATTCGCTCCCGTACCGCTGGTGGGTTGGCTGCTGCTACCAGGCCTATCAGGTGGGATGCGTCTTCCCGACCATACAAGTGGTCATTGTTCAGGGGGCCAATGAGTTCCAAGCTTTCCCCCCATCCAGCTCCAGGCTTGCAGGAAGGTCCCATCCCACTAGGCCTTCCTCCTGCAGCCTTACATCTTTTTTTCCATCCAACTGCACACTCTTGCCACTGAGCAGGATCCAGCACTTTTTAAGGGTGTCCAGCCCCTTGCCAACCATTGGGGATTGTCTAGGACCCCTCATGAGAGCAGCCAGCCACTCCTCAGATCCACCCATTGCCTCCAGGGCCTTCCTCTAAAAAAGCAAAGAGAAATTCCAGAGGGGCTGGCCCTCACCACAATTTGACCCCTCTGGCTATTACACCTGAGCTGCTACTCAACCCCTGTCTAACCATTAGGATCTAGCTGCCCCTAGCTAAACTAGGAGGGTGATACATATATAATAAAGTGTACTTTGTTTTATATATATAAATATATATATTCTCCCATATTGAGCCTATAAAGTCCGGTCTTTCTATTTTGGGTTCCCTTTTGTGCGCCCATTTATTCTATTGCACTGTTACTGACTGACCAGAGAGAGCGGGGAGATCCTCAGAGCCGAAGGGAGACTCGGATGCCTCGAGGAAAGCCAACACCGGCTGTTTCAGACAAGGCTCCGCCCTCCAGAGTGATGTCACACCAGTCTAGTGCTGTGTATGGACGCGTTTTGGGGATGTTCTCCCTTTCATCAGCCTACTGAGGGAAGCTTCTCGTATCCTTTTCAAGCTGCCGGAGTGAAGGAAGTAGAAGCAGCCGCTCCTGACAGCTGAAGACCAATGAGGACTGCAGTGGGACAGGAAGAGACATCAATAAAAATTGATACAAAGAAATAGTAGTGGAGTAAATGTTACAAATACTTCAAGTATAAGAGATGCAAATGATGTGGTCATTCTTCTATTACAACACAGCACAAGGTATGAGAAACTTGGAGTCAAATTAATCCTAAGGGACGACCATAGACTGAGAGATTTTCTTTCCTGCAGCCACGGGTTGCAGGAAAGAAATTCACTCGATTCCCTGTCATCACCATCAGTGTTGATGGGGGAATCCCTTCCTTGGAGGGGGTGGTGAGGGGGAGCCGTCCCCATCAGGAGATCACAGTGATTGCTGCTAATGACTATAATAGCCACTAGCAATAATTGCAGGTAAAGTCAGACAGGTTGGTTGTGCCCAAGTTGATCGATCAATCGATCATCATTGGTACATTCAGTCTGCCCATACATGGCTCTTATCTAGAACCGTCCGAGGTTTGAACCGTCTATGGCCGGCTTTATTGTCCATCAGGTGTTGAGTAGAGAAGGACACAGTTGTGAGAGGCTATGAGCTGTCTGGCTACTGAGATGCTGCTGGGCTCTTGTGACTTTTCTGGACCTCTAAAGCAGGCGGGGACTTTAAACCCTTTTGTGGGACAACTGTATACTGGCAGCAGGGTGTATTTGATTTAAATCACTAGTCAGTCAGGCTGGATGTAAATCACTAGTCAGTAAGGCTGGATGTAAATCACTAGTCAGTCAGGCTGGATGTAAATCCTCGTTTTCTACATAAAGACTAATTCTTCTGGTATAACTTTAATATACAAGTAGATGAAGATTTTTAGAATAACAACTTTTCATATTAGTTTTTTTCTCCCCAGTTTAATACAGTTGTGGCCAAAATTATTCAACCCCCAATGCTGTAAAGGGGTTTAGGGACTATAGTGTACATTTGGAATTGTATTCAGAATCAAATCCTACAAGGACGTTGTAACTACCCAAATGCAACTAAAATGACATCAATTGTTTATGTAATACAGTAGTAAATGGTTCTTATGTGGTTTCTTCATTGCCACAATTATTCAACCCCTTAAAGACTACCACTCTGAAGAACAGAGGTTCATACAGGTGCTTTCCATCAGGTATTGAAAACACCTGTGGATGTCACCGAGCAGCAATCAAGCATAATAAGCACCAATTAGGCAGCTTTAAAATGACTGTGATACTCAGCTCCTTCTAGACATTTACTGGTGTGGTTACAAACATGGTGAAGGCAAGAGAATGGTCCAGGAAGACAAGAGAAGAGGTGATTTCTCTTCACAGGAAGGGCAATGGCTATAAGAAGATTGCAAAGATGTTAAACATACCAAGAGACACCTTAGGAAGCATCATTCGCAAATTCAAGGCAAAGGGCACTGTTGAAACGCTACCTGGTCGTGGCAGAAAGAAGATGCTGACTTTGACTGCTGTGCGCTACCTGAAGCGTAGAGTGGAGAGAAGTCCCCGTGTGACTGCTGAGGAACTGAGAAAAGATTTGTCAGATGTGGGTACAGAAGTTTCAGCCCAGACAATAAGACGCACACTGCGTAATGAAGGCCTCCGTGCCAGAACTCCCAGGCGTACCCCCTTGCTGTCTCCAAAGAATAAGAAGAGTCGACTGCAGTATGCCAAAAGCCATGTGGACAAACCACAAAAGTTGTGGGATAGTGTTCTGTGGACTGATGAAACAAAATTAGAACTGTTTGGGCCCATGGATCAACGCTATGTTTGGAGGAGGAAGAACAAGGCCTATGATGAAAAGAACACCTTGCCTACTGTGAAGCATGGTGGAGGGTCAATCATGCTTTGGGGCTGTTTTGCTTCTGCAGGTACAGGGAAGCTTCAGCGTGTGCAAGGTACCATGAATTCTCTTCAGTACCAGGAGATATTGGATGGAAACGTGATGCAGTCCGTCACACACCTGAGGCTTGGGAGACGTTGGACCTTTCAACAGGACAATGATCCCAAGCATACCTCCAAGTCCACTAGAGCATGGTTGCAGAGGAAAGGCTGGAACATTTTGGAGTGGCCATCGCAGTCACCAGACTTAAATCCGATTGAGAACCTCTGGTGGGACTTAAAGAAAGCAGTTGCAGTGCGCAAGCCTAAGAATGTGACTGAACTGGAGGCCTTTGCCCATGAAGAATGGGCGAAGATACCCGTAGATCGCTGCAAGACACTTGTGTCAAGCTATGCTTCACGTTTAAAAGCTGTTATAACTGTAAAAGGATGCTGTACTAAGTACTAAGATTGAATGTCACTTGGGGGTTGAATAAAACTGATAATGCTGTGAGCACAGAAAAGACATTTGTGGTTATTTCATTATAACTGTTATGTTATATTTGTCTGACCTACAAGTGCCTCTTTAATGTAAATGTAAGCAAGATGACTGAATGATCAAAAGCAATGTCAAACTGGCCAAAACACTCAATTTCAGTGGGGGTTGAATAATTTTGGCCACAACTGTAGGTTAATCATTCATATTTGGACAACTTTTCTGTTACTTCGGAAGGAGAAAAATAATCATTACCTTAATAATAACAATGTAAATAGATTTATTCATCTGAAACAATAACATTCCAGCAGATGGTATTTGCTTAAACATCCGTGTTTGGTAACTAACTTGGCTAAATAAAATATATATATTTTAAGAAACTTAGACTGTCGGCCCCTCCCTCCTCGCACTGTCGGCCCCTCCCTCCTCGCACTGTCGGCCCCTCCCTCCTCGCACTGTCGGCCCCTTCCCCCTCGCACTATCGGCCTCTTCCCCCTCGCACTGTCGGCCCCTTCCTCCTCGCACTGTCGGCCCCTTCCTCCTCGCACTGTCGGCCCCTTCCTCCTCGCACTGTCGGCCCCTTCCTCCTCACACTGTCGGCCCTGTCCTCACACTATCGGCCTCTTCCTCCTCGCACTGTCGGCCCCTTCCTCCTCGCACTGTCGGCCCCTTCCTCCTCGCACTGTCGGCCCCTTCCTCCTCGCACTGTCGGCCCCTTCCTCCTCACACTGTCGGCCCTGTCCTCACACTATCGGCCTCTTCCTCCTCGCACTGTCGGCCCCTTCCTCCTCGCACTGTCGGCCCCACCCTCCTCGCACTGTCGGCCCCTCCCTCCTCGCACTGTCGGCCCCTTCCCCCTCGCACTGTCGGCCCCTCCCTCCTCGCACTGTCGGCCCCTCCCTCCTCGCACTGTCGGCCCCTTCCCCCTCGCACTGTCGGCCCCACCCTCCTCGCACTGTCGGCCCCTCCCTCCTCGCACTGTCGGCCCCTTCCCCCTCGCACTGTCGGCCCCACCCTCCTCGCACTGTCGGCCCCTCCCTCCTCGCACTGTCGGCCCCTCCCTCCTCGCACTGTCGGCCCCTTCCCCCTCGCACTGTCGGCCCCACCCTCCTCGCACTGTCGGCCCCTCCCTCCTCGCACTGTCGGCCCCTTCCCCCTCGCACTGTCGGCCCCTTCCCCCTCGCACTGTCGGCCCCACCCTCCTCGCACTATCGGCCCCTCCCTCCTCGCACTGTCGGCCCCTTCCCCCTCGCACTGTCGGCCCCACCCTCCTCGCACTGTCGGCCCCTCCCTCCTCGCACTGTCGGCCCCTTCCCCCTCGCACTGTCGGCCCCACCCTCCTCGCACTGTCGGCCCCTCCCTCCTCGCACTGTCGGCCCCTTCCCCCTCGCACTGTCGGCCCCATCCTCCTCGCACTGTCGGCCCCTCCCTCCTCGCACTGTCGGCCCCTCCCTCCTCGCACTGTCGGCCCCTTCCTCCTCACACTTAGTTTCACTTTCTTCTTGTGCAGATCTATTCCACTCCAAACAATCAGACAAATATTGTTTCTATTCTATTCACTGAACTTCTTGCACCTTGGCACTGAAGGGGCTGATTCTGTATTCATAGGTCTGTAGAAGTTAGGATGAAGTCTTTTTCTTATCTCTCTTCATGTTATAACATTGTTGCTGTGAAGAGTCATGTGATCTCCGCTGAGTCACAGTCAGTTTTATAACTGCAAAGTAAACCAATCATCCGTGATCATATCTTGTAGGCAGAGAAACTGCCCAATAATCCTACAGAAACCTCTGGAGAGCGTGACATTGTGAATGGAGTCATGGGATTTATGTACCAAACAGGGAGGAGGGAGGGGCTGACAGTGTGAGGAGGGAGGGGCTGACAGTGCGAGGAGGGAGGGGCTGACAGTGTGAATGGATTCATGGGATTTATTTACCAAACATATACAGCCTTATTCTACATAATTACAAAACTCATCTTTACTTCATGATGGAATAACCTTTGGATGGTAATATATTTTCCTCAAAAAGCATTTTATACAAAAAAATCCGATTTAAATAAAAAAAAATCCGATTTTTTTGATTTTTTAAAAAAATATCATTGATTTTTATCCACCCTGACTGGCGGTGAGCTGAAGTTTTGTTTTGTGTATCAGAGTGATGGACTATTTTGTTTGTTTCATGCTGAAAAGAAGCTTTTTTTGCCTGTTTGCCTGTTTAAAAATAAAAAAGACTGCTTGTTTTATATGGCTGGCTAGTGATGTGGACCCCCAAATTTCACAATAGTTACAGTGGGACAATGCAGCATGAACGTAGCCATCCTCTATTACAGGGGTCTCCAAACTTTTTAAAGCAATGGCCAGTTTATTGTCCTACAGACTTTGTGGGGGGCTGGCCTATGGCCAGAGGGAGTGGAAATTTTCCTGGCATCAGTGAGATTAAACATCACCACATTTGGTATTAAGGAGAGAATGGTGCCCCATCTGTGGGTATCAGTGGTAGGAATGGTGCCCCATTGTTGGTATCAGAGGGAGGAATGGTGCCCCGTTGTCGGTATCAGAGGGAGGAATGGTGCCCCGTTGTTGGTATCAGAGGGAGGAATGGTGCCCCGTTGTTGGTATTAGTGGGAGGAATAGTTCCCCATCATTGGTGTCAGTGGGAGGAATAGTTCCCCATCATTGGTATCAGTGGGAGGAATAGTGCCCCATCATTGGTGTCAGTGGGAGGAATAGTGCCCCATCATTGGTATCAGTGGGAGGAATAGTGCCCCATCATTGGTATCAGTAGGAGGTATAGTGCCCCATCATTGGTGTCAGTGGGAGGAATAGTGCCCCATCATTGGTGTCAGTGGGAGGAATAGTGCCCCATCATTGGTGTCAGTGGGAGGAATAGTGCCCCATCATTGGTGTCAGTGGGAGGAATAGTGCCCCATCATTGGTGTCAGTGGGAGTAATAGTGCCCCATCATTGGTGTCAGTGGGAGGAATGGTGTCCTGTTGTTGGTATCAGTGGGAGGAATGGTGTCCCGTTGTTGATATCAGAGGGAGGAATGGTGCCCCGTTGTTGATATCAGAGGGAGGAATGGTGCCCCGTTGTTGGTATTAGAGGGAGGAATGGTGCCCCGTTCTTGGTATCAGAGGGAGGAATGGTGCCCCATCATTGGTATCAGTGAGAAAAATGGTGCCCCATTGTTGGTATCAGTGGGAGGAATGGTGCCCCATTGTTGGTATCAGTGGGAGGAATGGTGCCCCATTGTTCGTATCAGTGGGAGGAATGGTGCCCCGTTGTTGGTATCAGAGGGAGGAATGGTGCCCCATCATTGGTATCAGTGAGAAAAATGGTGCCCCATTGTTGGTATCAGTGGGAGGAATGGTGCCCCATTGTTGGTATCAGTGAGAGGAATGGTGCTCCATTGTTCGTATCAGTGGGAGGAATGGTGCATCGTTGCTGGTATCAGTGGGAGGAATGGTGCCCCATTGTTGGTATCATTGAGAGGAATGGTGCATCGTTGCTGGTATCAGAGGGAGGAATGGTGCCCCATTGTTGGTATCAGTGAGAGGAATGGTGCTCCATTGTTCGTATCAGTGGGAGGAATGGTGCATCGTTGCTGGTATCAGTGGGAGGAATGGTGCCCCATTGTTGGTATCATTGAGAGGAATGGTGCATCGTTGCTGGTATCAGAGGGAGGAATGGTGCCCCATTGTTGGTATCAGAGGGAGGAATGGTGCCCCATTGTTGGTATCAGAAAGAGGAATGGTGCCCCATTGTTGGTATCATTGGGAGGAATGGTGCCCCATTGTTGGAATCATTGGGGGGATTCTGCTCAGTCCACCTTCCACCCAAACTTTCCTGCTGCTGAGCAGGCTCATCCACTCTTAAGGGCAGTCCTGACCCCATGCCAAGCCTCCTACTTGGAGATTGGCCAGGATTCCTTGAGAGTGCAGACCAGCTGTCCACTGACTTCTCGACGTCTCTAGATCGGAGGACGTATCAGGGAACAGATCCGCAGAGCCTCTCAGCCCTGATCCAAATCTGACTCCTTTATTTCCCCCCAAAAAAGAAGTGACTTAGCTCCCCCTAGCTACCTAGAAGGGTGCTACAAAGATAAAGTGTGTTTGTGGAATACATTGATGTAGAACCTCAGAAGTCATAGTAATTCCTAACACATTCAAGCATTTGAGCATTTACAGCAATTGTCGTAATGCCACAATACAGCCCAACTCCAGGAAAGGAAAAAAAAAAGTCCACCTTCAGCGTGATTTTTATGTGCGATTATTTAAGTCTTTATTGCGAATTGTGAAGATTTCTAATTATTTCTTGCTATTTGCACTGCGATTTCCATTAGATTCTATGTGTGTGAAGTTGCAACAAAACTGCAGAAAATGTCATACAAGAACTACTTTAGAAATGGCGCCGCAGCAAATCGCACGTGTTAGGACACCGACATTCACATTCATTAGATGCCATTTCAATTCCCAGATCGTACCTGAAATCGCACCGGTGTGACCGGGCACCGGTTTCCATGCTCCAGCCAGCTGCACTGATCTCTTCCTCCACCTAAAACCTCAGCTTCACCTCAAAGCCTCAACATACACAGAAGCTGTGGGGAACCAGTCACAGCGCTGGAGGAAGCCTGCTGAAGCTATGAGGAATAAGGGAAAGCCGGTTACACACAGATCAGTTTAGCAGGGACCAAATTCTGATTCTGTTAGACAGAACCCAATCATTAGATCGGCTTCTGTCAAATGGGACTGCTGGAAAATCTTGCAGCCAATCGGCTATGGCACTGATCAGTGTATTCTGCCATCAGAGAGTCCCTTCTGTCAGAATACAATGTCCCAGCATGGGGGGTTCTGCATCCACCTCACTTAGATGCATGCAGGAAACTGCCCATTTGTTCCAGCTTAAGTATTGTGACAGAACGAGACCCGTCACTGTGAGAAGATAGGAAAACGTGACGCAGGATTCACATTTAGGGTGGATGCAACGTTCCAGACTAGAAAGCTGTGGATTTAGATTTCGCTGGATCCTGTAGTTCTGGATCAGAACATTCAATCCTGTATACAGGTTTTGCTAGACATCTGCATTCTGGAGTACACAGATGTGAGGTGTCATTATATACACTATATTACCCCAAGTATTGGGCCTGCCCTCCAAATCATGTGATTCAGGTGTTCCAATCCCCTCCCAATCATGTGATTCAGGTGTTCCAATCCCCTCCCAATCATGTGATTCAGGTGTTCCAATCCCCTCCCAATCATGTGATTCAGGTGCTCCAGTCCCCTCCCAATCATGTGATTCAGGTGCTCCAATCCCCTCCCAATCATGTGATTCAGGTGTTCCATTCCCCTCCCAATCATGTGATTCAGGTGTTCCATTCCCCTCCATATCATGTGATTCAGGTGTCCCAATCCCCTCCATATCATGTGATTCAGGTGTTCCAATCCCCTCCATGGACACAGGTGTATACAATCAAGCCCCTAGGCATGCAGACTGCTTCTACAAACATTGGTGAAAGAATGGGTCGCTCTCAGGAGCTCAGTGACTCCAAGCGTGGTCCCGTGATAGGTGGCCACCTGGGCAATAAGTCCATCCGTGACATTTCCTGGCTACTAAATATTCCACGCTCAACTGTTAGTGGGATTATAACAAAGTGGAAGCAACTGGGAACAACAGCCACTCAGCCACCAAGTGCTAGGCCACGTCACATGACAGGGCGGGGTCAGCGCATGCTGAAGCGCACAGTGCGCAGAAGTCGCCAACTGTCTGCAGAGTCAACAGCTAAAGACCTCCAAACTTGGTGTGGCCTTCAGATGAGCCCAACAACAGTGCGTAGAGAGCTTCATGGAATGGGTTTCCATGGCCGAGCAGCTGCATCCAAGCCCTCCATCACCAGTGCACAAAGCAAGGTCCATAAAGACATGGAGGAGCCAGTGTGGGGTGGAGGAACTTGACTGTCCTGCACAGAGTCCTGACCTCAACCCCATAGAACACCTTTGGGATGAATTAGAGCGGAGACTGCGAGCCAGGCCTCCTCCCCCGACATCAGTGCCTGACCTGACAAATGTGCTTCTGGAAGAATGGTCCAACCTTCCCATAGACACCCTCCTAAACCTTGTGGATGGCCTTCCCAGAAGAGTTGAAGCTGTTATAGCTGCAAAGGGCGGGGCCAACTCAATATTGAACCCTATAGGCTAAGACTGGGTGGCCATTAAAGGTCATGTGCATGGAAAGGTAGGCGGCCCAATACTTTGGGCAATATAGGGTACTCAGATCTGAGGATAGCTCAGGGTTCCTAGTTTGGAGATTGCTCCCAGTGGAGGAGACAGAAGGTCTCATTGAGGAGTCAGAGGGCCCAGCCGGAAGCCAAGACACAGAGGTCTCAGTTCCAGGAGTCAGGTCGGCTCCTATCAGGGTGTCAGGAGAAACCCAATCCATAGGCTAGAGGTGGGCTGTAGAGGAGGACACTGTGTCTAAAGGCAAAAGAGGCCAGAGCTGTGTAATGGAACCAACTCAGACTGCACTTGAGTACTTCTGTTAGAATACCGCTTCCCTGTCCAAACACCGACAACAGACACCACAGCCGACCATACAAGACTAGACGACACCAGTCTGTCCGAACACCGACCACTGACACCACCGCTGACCATACAAGACTAGACTATGCGGAGAGCTGTGTGTGCGGAGAGCTGTGTGTGCGGAGAGCTGTGTGTGTGCGTAGAGCTGTGTGTGTGCGGAGAGTTGTGTGTGTGCGGAGAGCTGTGTGTGTGCGGAGAGCTGTGTGTGTGCGGAGAGCTGTGTGTGTGCGGAGAGCTGTGTGTGCGGAGAGCTGTGTGTGTGCGGAGAGCTGTGTGTGCGAAGAGCTGTGCGTGTGCGGAGAGCTGTGCGTGTGCGGAGAGCTGTGCGTGTGCGGAGAGCTGTGTGTGTGCGGAGAGCTGTGCGTGTGCGGAGAGCTGTGTGTGTGGAGAGCTGTGTGTGTGAGGAGCTGTGTGTGCGGAGAGCTGTGTGTGCGGAGAGCTGTGTGTGCGGAGAGCTGTGTGTGCGGAGAGCTGTGTGTGTGCGGAGAGCTGTGTGTGCGGAGAGCTGTGTGTGTGCGGAGAGCTGTGTGTGCGGAGAGCTGTGTGTGCGGAGAGCTGTGTGTGCGGAGAGCTGTGTGTGTGAGGAGCTGTGTGTGCGGAGAGCTGTGTGTGCGGAGAGCTGTGTGTGCGGAGAGCTGTGTGTGTGCGGAGAGCTGTGTGTGCGGAGAGCTGTGTGTGTGCGGAGAGCTGTGTGTGCGGAGAGCTGTGTGTGCGGAGAGCTGTGTGTGCGGAGAGCTGTGTGTGCGGAGAGCTGTGTGTGTGCGGAGAGCTGTGTGTGCGGAGAGCTGTGTGTGCGGAGAGCTGTGTGTGCGGAGAGCTGTGTGTGCGGAGAGCTGTGTGTGCGGAGAGCTGTGTGTGTGCGGAGAGCTGTGTGTGCGGAGAGCTGTGTGTGCGGAGAGCTGTGTGTGCGGAGAGCTGTGTGTGTGCGGAGAGCTGTGTGTGTGCGGAGAGCTGTGTGTGTGCGGAGAGCTGTGTGTGTGGAGAGCTGTGTGTGCGGAGAGCTGTGTGTGTGCGGAGAGCTGTGTGCGGAGAGCTGTGTGTGCGGAGAGCTGTGTGTGTGCGGAGAGCTGTGTGTGCGGAGAGCTGTGTGTGCGGAGAGCTGTGTGTGCGGAGAGCTGTGTGTGCGGAGAGCTGTGTGTGTGCGGAGAGCTGTGTGTGCGGAGAGCTGTGTGTGCGGAGAGCTGTGTGTGCGGAGAGCTGTGTGTGCGGAGAGCTGTGTGTGCGGAGAGCTGTGTGTGTGCGGAGCTGTGTGTGCGGAGAGCTGTGTGTGCGGAGAGCTGTGTGTGTGCGGAGAGCTGTGTGTGTGCGGAGAGCTGTGTGTGCGGAGAGCTGTGTGTGTGCGGAGAGCTGTGTGTGCGGAGAGCTGTGTGTGCGGAGAGCTGTGTGTGCGGAGAGCTGTGTGTGCGGAGAGCTGTGTGTGTGCGGAGAGCTGTGTGTGCGGAGAGCTGTGTGTGCGGAGAGCTGTGTGTGCGGAGAGCTGTGTGTGCGGAGAGCTGTGTGTGCGGAGAGCTGTGTGCGCAGAGAGCTGTGTGCGCGGAGAGCTGTGTGTGCGGAGAGCTGTGTGTGCGGAGAGCTGTGTGCGCAGAGAGCTGTGTGTGCGGAGAGCTGTGTGTGCGGAGGGACTTTTCCAAAATAGGAGGACAAATGTCAGTGAGAGTGAAAAATGAAACAGAAAGTAAAGCTCTCCGAGCCGTTCTCTCCACACCCAGAACACACAGCGTACGTCTCACTATACAATCCTTCTTCTGGTTATCTGAGCCGACACTACCAGAGGAATGGGGGACCCCCAGTACCCGCACCCCCTTTCCCTCCAGTGGGATGGCGGCCCCCAGAGGCTGAAGAAACTGAAAAATAAACTTCTGCTGTATTTCCAGAAGAGGAGCGAATCTAATGGAGGAGAATGTGAGATCCGAGACACCGACTGCAGCCGGGGATACGTCACCATATACTTCAAGGAGGAGGAAGGTAGGTACTGGGGGGGGCATAGGGGGTTCCTATCTACTGTAAGTAAGAGGACTGGATGGTGATCACTACAAGGAGGAGGCAGGTAAGTACTGAGGACTGGAGGAGATCCTCATACACTACAAGGAGGAGGCAGGTAAGTACCGAGGAATGGAGGGAATCCTCATACACTACAAGGAGGAGGCAGGTAAGTATCGAGGACTGGAGGGGGATCCTCATACACTACAAGTAAGAGGCAGGTAAGTACTGAGGACTGGAGGGGATCCTCATACACTACAAGGAGGGGACAGGTAAGTAGTGAGCAGGGGAGGACTGACAACTCATGGGGCCCCTGGGCAATAGGGGATCATGGGGCCCCTGTGTCATTGCCCAAACTTAAAAAAGCCTATGAAAAAGGTACCAGGGGCATCTCATGGGGCCCCCTACTGACCCCGGGCCCTCGGGCAGTGTCCGAGTTTCCAAATGGTCAGTCCGCCCCTGGTACTGAGGACTGGAGGGGGATCCTCATACACTACAAGGAAGAGGCAGGTAAGTACTGAGGACTGGAGGGGATCCTCATACACTACAAGGAGGGGGCAGGTAAGTACTGAGGACTGGAGAGGGATCCTCATACACTACAAGGAGAAGGCAGGTAAGTACTGAGGACTGGAGAGGGATCCTCATACACTACAAGGAGGGGGCAGGTAAGTACTGAGGACTGGAGGGGATCCACATACACTACAAGGAGGAGGCAGGCAAGTACTGAGGACTGGAGGGGATCCTCATACACTACAAGGAGAAGGCAGGTAAGTACTGAGGACTGGAGGGGGTCCTCATACACTACAAGGAGGGGGCAGGTAAGTACTGAGGACTGGAGGGGATCCTCATACACTACAAGGAGGGGGCAGGTAAGTACTGAGGACTGGAGGGGATCCTCATACACTACAAGGAGGAGGCAGGTAAGTACTGAGGACTGGAGGGGATCCTCATACACTACAAGGAGGGGGCAGGTAAGTACTGAGGACTGGAGGGGATCCTCATACACTACAAGGAGGGGGCAGGTAAGTACTGAGGACTGGAGGGGATCCTCATACACTACAAGGAGGAGGCAGGTAAGTACTGAGGACTGGAGGGGATCCTCATACACTACAAGGAGGGGGCAGGTAAGTACTGAGGACTGGAGAGGGATCCTCATACACTACAAGGAGGGGGCAGGTAAGTACTGAGGACTGGAGGGGATCCACATACACTACAAGGAGGAGGCAGGCAAGTACTGAGGACTGGAGGGGATCCTCATACACTACAAGGAGGGGGCAGGTAAGTACTGAGGACTGGAGGAGCTCCTCATACACTACAAGGAGGGGGCAGGTAAGTACTGAGGACTGGAGAGGGATTCTCATACACTACAAGGAGGGGGCAGGTAAGTACTGAGGACTGGAGGGGGATCCTCATACACTACATGGAGGAGGCAGGTAAGTACTGAGGACTGGAGGGGATCCTCATACACTACAAGGAGGAGGCAGGTAAGTACTGAGGACTGGAGAGGGATCCCCATACACTACAAGGAGGAGGCCGGTAAGTGGTATCTGATATTTCTGGTTTGGCGTATTCCTGTGTATAGGACACTCCATGTGGCTGTTCTGTCGGAGGTGTCAGGTGAGGCTGTGGGTGTCACTTGTTGTCTTCTGCAGGAATAATAGAAAGTTATGAACTTACCTCCTGTGACGCATTCTCGTTCCGGTAAATCCCCGGCTGATACTTAGATGAAAGCAGGGGTGGACTGACCATTTGGAAACTCGGGCACTGCCCGAGGGCCCGGGGTCAGTAGGGGGCCCCATGAGATACCCCTGGTACCTTTTTGATAGGCTTTTTTGAGTTTGGGCAAGGACACAGGGGCCCCATGATCCCCTATTGCCCGGGGGGCCCCGCGAGTTATCAGTCCGCCCCTGGATGAGAGGAATGTGAAGAGTCCATAGCTGAGCTCCCTCTGGGAATGGCGGTTGCCTGCTAGGGATGAGGTGCACAGACCCGGGTTCTGTTAGAGAAGTTCTGGTGCTGAATGAAAACCTATTAAAGTCAATGGGAGCCAAGTGTTAAAAATCATTTCAGGACATTTCCTAGACTAATATGGGGGGGGAGGGGCTTGGCACTGTCCTAGAGGAACATGTACTGAAGCAGAAACATTTTCATTTCCTTTGTAGGTAATCGCCCATTTTAAGTATGCTGACAGTGAAACGTAAAAATACGAATTTCCTCTAATCACCATGTCTGAGGGTTGTCATGACCCGGCCAGTGAAGTGTCACATCTGTATGAGGTATACAACTGACTACAGCAACACTGACATTTACAATGACAGTTCCCCGCCACTTCAAAGAGCCGGGGAACCCCCTATCTATACCCCAACCTTATCCTAGATGAGGGTCTCATGAAACATAGATGGAAACAGCTGACCCCACAAAATAAAAACAAATGATGTGGGGTTCCCTCTAAAAATAACTGCCAGACCCGTAACCACAGTGAGGGTCTAGCATGGATGTCAAGGAGGGATTCCACACAAAAAAAGAATAAAAAACAGCATGGGGTTCCTCCAAATTCCATAACTAGACTCTTCGGGTCTGATATGGATTTTAAGGGGGAACCACATGCAATAAAACAAGAAATAAACGAGTAAAGCAATACCGGAGCCTTAATATGAGCATGCAGCCCGGCAAGCCAGGAAAGGGAGGCGATCAGCATTTACCCCCCTGCGCCGGGAGTGACTTTTGGGGGTGGGGGGACCTCTGTGTCAGCTCATGTTCCCCTCATTATGTTTAAATTACCCTGTGCCTGTTAGGGGGTACGGGGTGTGAATGTGAATGTCCTATTATTGTGTATTGGTGTGTTGTCCTTTGTTCTCGGCCATGTGGCTGTCCATTGTCCTTTGCCATGTGCTGTAGCCCTTCCCACTGATGGGGCGGGCTGATGATGTGTTTCCTGTAGCCCTTCCCACTGATGGGGCGGGCTGATGATGTGTTTCCTGGTCCTGGTTGTGTTTCCCCACCCTGTGTATATAACTTGTTGTTTGTGTAAAATAAAGGAGTTGACTTCCTGTTTTAAGAAGAGTCGGGTGCTGTCTATTTCCTAAGGGATTTCAAGGGTGTGGTCCATGGATTTGTGTTCGGGCAGGGTAGCTGCAGTATAATGGAATATACCCAAGTGCGGTCTGGGGTCCGGTTCCGTTACACTCCCCCTTCTCCTGAGCCATACCAGGCCACACATGTGGGGGGGTCCTACCTGATCAGTACCTTGTCCCCACATTCAGGAGAGCAAGTGCTTCTTCCCCCCAGCCATGGCCTGGTGTTTGTGAGGGTCTGCGGGTAGGGGCTTATCACAATACGGAATCATGCTTTAATATTAAGGTGGGTTCAGATACCAGACCCCCTATAGTACCCCTACCCATTCACAAAAAAATAAGTAGTGAATAAAAACAGATGCAGTTCTTGGCAGGTCCTTTAATAAAAAAAACCCAGAAGAAAAGTCCCGTGATGTACATTCATTGACAATCAGGTCATCGAGCAATGCAGATCCACCTCAATCATGACGTTCGATGACCCAACAAAAGAAAGAAAACTGCTGATCTCCGACACATCTGATCCAATCGGTTCACTCCTGAGGACTGACAGTTCTGTTCCCTGCTGCTCACATGTAAACAAAGGGGGTTGGGTCTCCTGGGGGACATCGTTGTCCATATTATGGCCCATGATGTCACCTTGAAGACCTCCCCTTCTTTGTTTAAATTTTAGCAGCAGGACCCCCACAACTATCAGGCAAGGGTCATGAAGAAGAGCCCCTTGTTCTCTTCAACCTATGAATTTGGAGGGAATCTTATACCATTTTCTTTTTCCTTGACATCATTTCGAGACCCTCATCAAGATTAAGGGTACTTTTAGGGGAACCCCACCCCATTTATTTTTGTGTGGCTGTCCCCCATGAACAGAAGTAATCATCCTGTACCCCTCCATGCTGGGAGCACATTGCCTGATATTATTCAGGAGGAGGAGACCGGCTGACAGCTGAATGTCCCAGGAGGGGGTGAGTCATGGTGGCGGGATGCCGGAGGCGGCCAGCTTTCTAACAACTCACATTAAGCAGCGGAGGTCATATTGTTACATAGTTACATGGTTACATGGTTGAAAAAAGACACAAGTCCATCCAGTTCAACCAATAGAAGGGAAAAATAATTATACAATCCTATGTTCACAATCTGTTTCCCACAATTGATCCAGAGGAAGGCAAAGAAACCCCCCAATCAAGCGTGATCCAATCCCCTCCAGCGTGGGAAAAAACTTCCTTCCTGATCTCCCAAGAGGCAATTGGATATTCTCTGAATCAACTTAACCTATAAAATAGTTGCTAAATGTCTCACCAGACAGTCAACTTGGCCGAACACTCATTTAGTTCAGCTATTTGCTGAACCTCCTGTGATGGGAGTCACTTTGGGTGGGGGGCCCATGAAGCTCCCCATATCCCTATTATGTGTAAGTCACCCTGTGCCTGTTAGGGGTACAGGGTGAAATGTTCTAATACTGGTGTTGGGGTTGTTCATTGTTTACTGCAACATAGTCCCATTGTTCTATTGTGTGTCTTGCTTGGGAGCAAACTATTATGGGATCGATGTGTTTGTGTATTGGCTTGGTGGGGGGTGTTTCCAGCAGCCCTCCTGATGGAACTGTCTGATGGTGTGTGTCGCTTGTTGTGTCATTATGCAGGGAGGGGGTATTTGTCCCCTGAGTGTATAAACAGTCAGTTCGAGTTTCAAATAAAGAGTTCCATATTTATACAGACTGGTGTCTTGTAGTCTTGTGTGGTCAGCGGTGGTGTCCGTGGATCTGTGTTCGGACGGGAAAGCGGGAGTCTAACGGAAATACCCTAGTGCAGTCAGGGTCCGGTTCCGTTACACCTCCCAACAAGAAAGACTCAAAAGCTCATGCCAAACGCCCAGATGTCTGAGGAATCAATACTTTCTGAGACTCTCATCATAGAACATGCCTTCCAATCAGAAAAGTCTGAAATTAAATGATTGGGTAAGCTTGACAGCCAGGGAACCGGCATTTTCAGAAGGAGAGATCAGCAATGGCAGCCACCGTACTTCCCCAGTACAAGGTCTGTGTTGTCAGAACTGTGATGTCACGTGTAATATAACATACAAAAATGTGACGTCACGCAAACAAGGCACATACCAGGTGGATGTCGCGTATACAGGGGGTTGGACAAAAATATGGAAATACGCCATGATTTACAGGTGTAAAAGTGATGCCATGTTTGGCAGTGAAAGTGGAAGTGATGTAACATTATATTGCTTCCACTGTGTGATGAGACACCTAACAGGTGGGAAGCCTCACTTTTCTCATTCACTGTGTGCGCTGCTAGTAATATGGAGTCTATGTGACGGGAGTGACTTTTGGGGGTGGGGGGACCGCTTGGTCAGCTCATGTCCCCCTCATTATGTTTAACCCTCCCTGTGCCTGTTAAGGGGTACAGGGTGTGAATGTGAATGTCCCAGTATTGTGTATAGTGTGTGTCCCTTTGTCCCTGCCATGTGCTCCCCCCCCATGGTGCTGGGTTTTCCTGTCCTGCCAACTATTATGGGATGTACTGTTTGTGTATTGGTGTGGGGGTTGGTCAATGTCCTTTGCCACATGGTTGCATCCCATTGTTCTGTGTCTGGTTGGATGGGGAGGGGTGATGAGGTGTTTCCTGCCTATACTGTAGCCCTTCCCACTGAGAGGGTGGGCTGATGATGTATTTCCTGTTCCTGATTGTGTTTCCCCGCCCTCTGTATAAAACATGTTTTGTGTAAAATAAAGGTAGTTGGCTTCCTGTTTTAGTAAGAGCTGGGTATTGTCTGTCTATTTTCCTGAGGTATTCCAAGGGTGTGGTCCGTGGATGGTGTTCGGACAGGGGAAGTTGTGCTATAACGGAAAAACTCAGTGCGGTCTGGGTTCCGGTTCCGTTACAGCCATGTCAGAGCTTACTGAGCTTTGATTTCTCGTCACTTCCTATTCCAGTGATAAATGTAACATTTTGAATTCTCATCACTTCCTGTCTCGGTGATAAATGTAACATTTTGATTTCTTATCACTTCCTGTTCCCAAGATAAATGTGACATTTTGATTTCTTATCACTTCCTGTCTCGGTGATAAATGTAAATTTTCATTTCTCATCACTTCCTGTCTCAATGATAAATATAACATTTTGATTTTCAATCACTTCCTGTCTCTGTGATAAATGTAGCATTTTGATTTCTCATCACTTCCTATTCCCACGGTAAATGTAACATTTTGATTTCTCATCACATCTTGTCTCTGTGATAAATGTAACATTTTGATTTCTTATCATTTCCTGTTCTGGTGATAAATGTAGCATTTTGATTTTCTTATCATTTCCTGTTCTGGTGATAAATGTAGCATTTTGATTTTCAATCACTTCCTGATCCAGTGATTAATGTGACATTTTGATTTCTCATCACTTCCTGTCTCTGTGATAAATGAAACATTTTGATTTCTTATCACTTCCTGTTCCAATGATAAATGTAACATTTTGATTTCTCATCACTTCCTGTTCCAATGATAAATTTAACATTTTGATTTCTGATCACTTCCTGATCTCGTGATAAATGTGACATTTTGATTTCTCATCACTTCCTATTCCAATGATAAATGTAACATTTTGATTTCTTATCACTTCCTGATCCAGTGATAAATGTGACGTTTTGATTTCTCATCACTTCCTATCTCGGTGATAAATGTAACATTTTGATTTCTTATCACTTCCTGTTCTGGTGATAAATGTAACATTTTGATTTTTTATCACTTCCTGTCTCAGTGATAAATGTAACATTTTGATTTCTCATCACTTCCTTTTCCAATGTTAAATGTAACATTTTGATTTTTTATCACTTCCTGATCCGGTGATAAATGTAACATTTTGATTTTTAATCACTTCCTGTCTCTGTGATAAATGTAACATTTTGATTTCTCATCACTTCCTGTTCCAATGATAAATGTAACATTTTGAATTCTCATCACTACCTGTTCCAATGATAAATGTAACATTTTGATTTCTTATCACTTCCTGATCCGGTGATAAATGTGACATTTTGATTTCTCATCACTTCCTGTCTCGGTGATAAATGTAACATTTTGATTTTTTATCACTTCCTGTACCAATGATAAATGTAACATTTTGATTTCTCATCACTTCCTGTTCCAATGATAAATGTAACATTTTGATTTCTCATCACTTCCTGTTCCAATGATAAATGTAACATTTTGATTTCTTATCACTTCCTGATCTGGTGATAAATGTGACATTTTGATGTCTCATCACTTCCTATTCCAATGATAAATGTAACATTTTGATTTCTTATCACTTCCTGATCCAGTGATAAATGTGACGTTTTGATTTCTCATCACTTCCTGTCTTGGTGATAAATGTAATATTTTGATTTCTTATCACTTCCTGTTCCAGTGATAAATGTAACATTTTGATTTCTCATCACTTCCTTTTCCAATGTTAAATGTAACATTTTGATTTTTTATCACTTCCTGATCCGGTGATAAATGTAACATTTTGATTTTTAATCACTTCCTGTCTCTGTGATAAATGTAACATTTTGATTTCTCATCACTTCCTGTTCCAATGATAAATGTAACATTTTGATTTCTCATCACTTCCTGTTCTAATGATAAATGTAACATTTTGATTTCTTATCACTTCCTGATCCGGTGATAAATGTGACATTTTGATTTCTCATCACTTCCTGTCTCGGTGATAAATGTAACATTTTGATTTTTTATCACTTCCTGTACCAATGATAAATGTAACATTTTGATTTCTCATCACTTCCTGTTCCAATGATAAATGTAACATTTTGATTTCTCATCACTTCCTGTTCCAATGATAAATGTAACATTTTGATTTCTTATCACTTCCTGATCTGGTGATAAATGTGACATTTTGATGTCTCATCACTTCCTATTCCAATGATAAATTTAACATTTTGATTTCTTATCACTTCCTGATCCAGTGATAAATGTGACGTTTTGATTTCTCATCACTTCCTGTCTTGGTGATAAATGTAACATTTTGATTTCTTATCACTTCCTGTTCCAGTGATAAATGTAACATTTTGATTTCTCATCACTTCCTTTTCCAATGTTAAATGTAACATTTTGATTTCTTATCACTTCCTGATCCGGTGATAAATGTAACATTTTGATTTTTAATCACTTCCTGTCTCTGTGATAAATGTAACATTTTGATTTCTCATCACTTCCTGTTCCAATGATAAATGTAACATTTTGATTTCTCATCACTTCCTGTTCTAATGATAAATGTAACATTTTGATTTCTTATCACTTCCTGATCCGGTGATAAATGTGACATTTTGTAAACAGGTATAGGTGAATCAGAGTGACTTGCGAGCCACAGGTGTGATAATTACTAGAGGATCGCAAACATGAAACACACATGTGTTGGAAATATCTGCAAATATATGTTGCGCTCCTAAATACTTCTCAATAAATAAAAATTAAATTATTAACATTAAATTAATTCAAATTATGATATAAATAACTAATAAAAGTGTATACATACCAAAGAATATTTAAATAGATAATTTTAGCTAATCAATCTCCTCCAAATAAATATCAAAATAATTCCACATAAAATACACCTCTAAAAAAATATTTTGCCAAGTGCTCATAAATCATCTATTAGTGACATGATGTACTTACTAATACCCTCAATTTCATTTATATTCATAATACCCTCATTTAATATAATAAAAATAGTGAACCAACTAGTAACCCTCAACTAAAACGCATTTAAATGATCCTCCATATATAAACATAACCAAATGCTCATAAACAATTAATAGTGATTAGTATGAATCCAAATATCATCAAAATAATAGTCCCATTGAATAAACAATTGTTTATATATAGTGACTTGGTGCTTGTTGTTGTTCTTCAATTTGTGACTTTTGTGAATCCTTCAAATAGTGAAGATGTGCGCTCACCTCCCCCGATGACTGCAATTAGGCTATACAAGCTTTCCGTTCACTTTCCCTGGAACCTGCTGGACATATACTTTTGCTGGTAAAATTGGGAGATCCTTCCTTTAGGAGTAATGGATGTATCCTCTGGTGGCTGATTATCCCCTCAGGGATTACACACTCCTTTTGTTATCTCAGACCTCCTAAATATCCTCTCCTTTGTTACTCCGCATGCAGGAAGAAATAGAGGACATAGTGCTTTACCTTTTAAAACTTTTTATTCCCACCATCCAAGTATTAAACTCACATTAGACAGGTTTAAGTAACGCAATATCCCATTGGAAATCCTCTGCTGGCCTCTGAGTCATACACCTGCCGTCTATCGTGTTGTGCGGCTCCTCTCCGAGTGATGACGTAGCCCCTCCCCTACGCGTTACGCCTCCAATCACGTGGCTTCATCAGGGGGTTGTGATTATTTGGAGGAGATTGATTAGCTAAAATTATCTATTTAAATATTCGTTGGTATGTATACACTGTTATTAGTTATTTATATCATAATTTGAATTAATTTAATGTTAATAATTAAATTTTTATTTATTGAGAAGTATTTAGGAGCGCAACATATATTTGCAAATGTGACATTTTGATTTCTCATCACTTCCTGTCTCGGTGATAAATGTAACATTTTGATTTCTCATCACTTCCGGTTCCGGTGATAAATGTAACATTTTGATATCTCATCAAGTCCGGTTCTGGTGATAAATGTAACATTTTGATTTCTCATCATTTCCTGTCTCTGTGATAAATGTAACATTTTGATTTCTCATCACTTCCTGATCCGGTGATAAATGTAACATTTTGATTTCTCATCAATTCCTGTCGCGGTGATAAATGTAACATTTTGATTTCTCATCACTTCCTGTCTCGGTTATAAATGTAACATTTTTATTTCTTATCACTTCCTGATCAGGTAATAAATGTAACATTTTTATTTCTTATCACTTCCTGATCAGGTAATAAATGTAACATTTTGATTTTCAATCACTTCGTGTCTCTGTGATAAATGTAACATTTTGATCTCTCATCACTTCCTGTCTCGGTGGCAATTGTCACATTTTGATTTTTCATAATTTCCTGTCTCGGTGATAAATGTAACTTTTTAATTTTCAATCACTTCCTGTCTTGGTGGTAAATGTAACATTTTGATTTCTCATCACTTCCTGTTCCCAAGAGAAATGTGAAATTTTGATTTCTCATCACTTCCTGTCTCGGTGATAAATGCAACATTTTGATTTCTTATAATTTCCTGTCCTGGTGATAAATGTAACATTTTGATTTCTGATCACTTCCTGTCACTGTGATAAACGTAACATTTTGATTTCTCACCACTTCCTGTTCCGGTGATAAATGTAACATTTTGATTTCTCATCACTTCCTGTTGCGGTGTTAAATGTGACATTTTGATTTCTCATCACTTCCTGTTTTGGTGATAAATGTAACATTTTGATTTCTTATGATTTCCTGTTCTGGTGATAAATGTAACATTTTGATTTCTTATGATTTCCTGTCTCGGTGGTAAATGTAACATTTTGATTTCTCATCACTTCCTGTTCTGGTGATAAATGTAACATTTTGATTTCTCATCACTTCCTGTTCCAATGATAAATGTAACATTTTGATTTTCAATCACTTCCTGTCTCTGTGATAAATGTAACATTTTGATCTCTCATCACTTCCTGTCTCAGTGACAATTGTAACATTTTGATTTCTCATCACTTCCTGTTCTGGTGATAAATGTAACATTTTGATTTCTCATCACTTCCTGTTCCAATGATAAATGTAACATTTTGATTTTCAATCACTTCCTGTCTCTGTGATAAATGTAACATTTTGATCTCTCATCACTTCCTGTCTCAGTGACAATTGTAACATTTTGATTTCTCATCATTTCCTGTCTCGATGATAAATGTAACATTTTGATTTCTTATGATTTCCTGTTCTGGTGATAAATGTAGCATTTTGATTTCTTATGATTTCCTGTTGTGGTGATAAATGTAACATTTTGATCTCTCATCACTTCCTGTTCCCGAGATAAATGTAACATTTTGATTTCTCATCACTTCCTGTCTCGGTGACAATGGTGATCAGGGCCGGTAGTGATAGTTTCTCTCTGTATTATTCTCCATCCAACACTACAAAGAAAATTTTGAGCTTTACATACATGTTATCATTGATGTCATACAGGATGCATTTTCAATATTTAATGAAGTGGGTGGAGCCACGACACCTTTAGGATGTTTGGTCCTATGGTGGGACTATTATCCTAATTTGGGTATTGCCCACATGTTGTGGAGCCTTTTGGATATAGGTGGTCATTTGACCATTGACATTCCCATAGACAATCCTTATCATGGTTATCCTTGTCTTCCAGCGCGGGATCGAGTCCTCTGGAAAGAGCGCCATCTGCTGAAACTGTCCAATGGGGAAGAACTACATCTGACTGTCTCACTGCCGAATACTGGGAGTCAGGACACAGCAGGGAATACACCGGGATCGGCCACTGTAAGTAAATCCACCGGAGACGAACTCTACATTGGGGGTACAGAATTGTGTGTCAAATTATCATAAAACACATTTTCCATGAATTCTCTGCAGTCATCTTTAGGGACCCCTGGACATGGGGGCCACAGTCACCTGATTCCAACATTTTCTACCAGTAATCCCATGTGTGTCAGCAGACCGCCTGCTCTTGGGGGAATGATTGATCATAAAGATAACCTGTTCAATCAGTATTGATCCCCTGTGATCAGCGGCACTGGAAGCATCCTTCCTTCTCTTTGCCATGAAGGAATAAATATAAACTGGGTATAGAGTCGGCCATAAATGCAATGTATAATCTACACTTCTGCTGCTTCGTTTTGGGGAAAAGAAGACTGTTCATCAAAATATCTGCTGATTTTGGCTCACACGATTTCTGGCAGGATCAACAGGGATTTTTTTGTAATTACTGAACAGATATAACAAGACACTTCCAATGGGATATTGAACAGACCAAAAGGGAGGAGAGAAGAGAAGATCGTTGTTGGGTTTTGAAGCACATTTGTAACGCCCTCCAGGTTTAGCTGGATAGGTTTGTTATTTTGGTTTTTTTTAGATACGGGCTGGGTAGCATCCTGGGATGAGTCAGCCTGGGAGTGAGGCAGAAGTTCACCTCAATACAGGCTGGGAGGTGCTACAGGTCAAGGCTTCAGGAGAACTCCCAACTTTCCAGAAACTCGAGAACTTTCTGGAACAGAAATAGGAGGGGAGGAGGCCCAGATCTGCATGTTTGGGGAACCTTGGCCAATCCTCCAGCATGAGGCTGGGCATGGTGACCAAGGCAACCCTTAAATATGACGGAGCCTGGGGAGCAAGAGTCATTGTTGGCTGGAAGATAGAGTGGGGAAGGCTGGAGTGTGGAGTCTGGGAGGGGGCCCCAGGGAGGGAAGCCTACCTACAGGCAGAATGCTGGAGAGGAGGATCTCAACATCTTCTGGGGAGGGAAGTTTATGCAGCAGAGAAGCAGCCAGCCAAACGTAAGGCCTGAAGACAGCTGCCAACCCACTAAGCAAACAGGAGAGGACAGTGTAAGTACTCCTACACCCCCTAGGCCAGATATGGGGAGAGGGCAGTTAGGTGCAAGACCCAACTAGCTTCTCATCTGGGATTGCTTAGTTGACACCTCAGTGCAGCTGGGTAAAGAGGAGGAATCATCCAGGGTCTGAGGAGGTGCACTGAAGGTGCTTAGTGCTCCTTAGAAAAGAAGCTGTTGCTAATTCACATTTATTATTTCAGGTACTTATATAGTGCCATTAATTTACACAGCGCTTTACATATATATTGTACATTCACATCAGGCCCCGCCCCCGAGGAGCGTACAATCTAAGGTCCCTAACTCACATTCATACATACACATACTAGGGCCAATTTAGACAGGAGCCAATTCACCTACCAGCATGTCTTTGGAGTGTGGGAGGAAACCGGAGTACCCCCACACAGGCACAGGGAGAACATGCAAACTCCAGGCAGGTGGTGCCGTGGTTGGGATTTGAACCAGCGACCCGAGTACTGCCAGGAAGATGTGCTAATTACTTAGCCACTGTGCCACCCACATTTTTGTACATAGTTGCTAGAGTTTGTCCTCAAGTTTTACAGTTCCTTGGGCATCCCATGTACCCCTAGACCCCATCCAAGTTGTTAACTCCTAATAAAAACAACAAAACCAAGCTGAAGGACTGTTTATTGACTGTGGATGAGAGAGCTGGAAATGCATGTTGCCTGGCTGTACAGAGCATGCTACACATTGCATTCAGTGGTGGTCTCCTAACTATAGGGGGCCGCTGACATCTCTAAGGGGGCCGCTACACATAGTATTTAATATATTATTGCTTCACAGGACTACAGGAGAAGGTCAGACTCTGTGGAAATTGTACATAGACAGCTACAGATCATTTAGATTACAAATCAATACTCCCACTGCTGGGGTCTGAGGGGCTAAAAGTTGGGAACAGGGCTCTACAGTGGTCTCACAAAGGGAAATATTAGATATTTTGCTAACCCCTGCCCACCAATACAAATACCGTAGCTTTGGAGAGCCACTTGTAAACATACCGCCCCCCCCCCCCCAAAAAAAAAAAACCTTGGCCCCTCCCACTGATGCTTCCTAGAAGGATGTGTGATGTCACCATGCAATATGGTACAGCTGGGAGCTCTAAATCCAGCAAGAATGGGCTCTTGCAATAGGCTGGAGTGCATTCTCACGGGACTTTGAGCTTACAGCTATGGCGGGAGGCACAGTGAAGTCACCACTGTCCCCAGGAAGCATCAGAGACCAGGCCAAGGTAAGTGAATAGTTTGTGGGGAGGTGTAGCGTGGTGTGGGCAGTAAACACACAGAGTCCGGATGTAATGAAACTTGGAACTTGTATTGAGCAGAATGGCAATATTACAAACATCCTAGAGGAGAGCGCCTCTTAGGAAAACAACTCACAGTTCAATGTATTCACAAATGTGGCTGAGAAGGGATGCTGACAGTGTCTGTCTCAAAGGGTGAAGACCTTTGGCTGGTGTAGTTCCAAGAGGGAAAGCTTCTTTCCAGGTTAGTGAGACCCTACCCTTTCCCTCCTCATCAGGAACCTTTCCCTACCGCTAGCTACTTAAATAGACCTTGCTGACCCAAGATGGCAGCTAAGGGTCATATGGCCGCAGCATAGGCTACAGGAACCTTGCTCAACTGACCCAGGAAACCATAGAGAAACTATGTCTCCCTTGGACTTCCTCAGTCTGCGGTACCACCAGGGGCGGACTGACCATTTGGAAACTCGGGCACTACCCGAGGGCCCAGGGCCAGTAGGGGGCCCCATGAGTTGCCCCTAGTACCTTTTTCATAGGCTTTTTTGAATTTGGTCAAGGACACAGGGGCCCCATGATCTCCTATTGCCCGGGGGCCCCATGAGTTGTCAGTCCGCCCCTGGGTACCACTCATGTTGAGTGCCACCTACAGTGGAGAAAACAGACTGCGCCTGCCTACAGGTTTGTTTACAGATTGCTTTTTAAATCTGTCTCTGTTGGGGAGGGAAGTGGATCTTCCATTTTCCATGGAAGGTCCTCTTTAAATAATAGACCCAATTCACTAATCTATGATACATGTGTTATTTGCAGTAACAAATTTTTTATTCTCATTCTCATTGTTTGTCTCTGCTGGAAATATCGAATTGTTATAATGAACCGAACAGAATTTCCTGAAATTAATCTTAGCGGTTTATCTTCTATTTTCAGGGTTCACAGTCCAGCCGTGCCGAGGACAAACGTAAGAGATCATTTATTGGACTTCCCAGTAACATTTGTTCTTTAGGTGATATTGGTGGGAATTGGGGAGGGGGAGAGGATAAGATGTCTGAGATCGCTCTGCCATTAACTGCCAAGGTGCTTCCATTCGGGATTACAGATTTCACATTTACAGAGAATTCCTGCAAAGCAACATTAGTTCAAGTGCCAAGTCAAAAAACGTTTTTCTAATTTTGGACGTTGGGAAAGGATTTGAACCTGTTTGATTTTAACTGCAATCTAGGGTTCCATTAGAAAGATTTCCCCTTATCCACCCTGTCCCTAATTCCTAGTTTTCATGCCATTAGGGAGACATAATTCCTCCAATGAGTTCAGCATTTGCTCTAAAATGGAGATATATTCCCTCCATTGTGTTCAGGGTCAGTCCCGGGATGGAGATATATTCCCTCCAGTGTGCTCAGGGTCAGTCCCGGGATGGAGATATATTCCCTCCAGTGTGTTCAGGGTCAGTCCCGGGATGGAGATATATTCCCTCCAGTGTGTTCAGGATCAGTCCCGGGATGGAGATATATTATCTCCAGTGTGATCAGGGTCAGTCCCGGGATGGAGATATATTATCTCCAGTGTGATCAGGGTCAGTCCCAGGATGGAGATACATTCCCTCCAGTGTGTTCAGGGTCAATCCCGGGATGGAGATATATTCCCTCCGGTGTGTTCAGGGTCAGTCCCGGGATGGAGATACATTCCCTCCAGTGTGTTCAGGGTCAATCCCGGGATGGAGATATATTCCATCCAGTGTGTTCAGGGTCAGTCCCGGGATGGAGATACATTCCCTCCATTGTGTCCAGTAAAATTTAGATGTCTCTCAGAATCTTCCCACAACTGGATGTGCCTGGGCAGCTGTGGCTGGATCCTCCCAGAAGGTCTCTATGTATATATTCCTCCTTTCTTTTCTGTTTGGCCCTCTACATTTAGAAGGAGCCATGGCTCTATGCTGAGGTTACCAACTTTCATCCTGTCCTGGTGAATGAACTCAGCAACTTAAAGTAACACAATCTCTGCTGATTACCCTCAGAATGTTCTTTAAGTAATTTAGTTCATCATGATGTATATCAAAATTATCACTCTAAAAGACTTTCCTGGGAATATGTTTTGTTGTGTTACAGCCGCACCAGATGATGAAGCCTCCCCGTCCTCTCTGGTTCTCATCGAGAACGTCAAGAACAGCCACACTCCTGAGATGTTAAACCTCCTGGTGGAGAATATCAGTGAGAAGGATGAAGAAACAGACTTCTATGTGGAGATAATTCCGGAGATCCAATCTGCTGTTGTCACCTTCACATGTGATATTGGTGGGTCCAGTTTGTGATTTGCCCTTCATTAAGATACTGAGCTTGGAGTGAGGCTCACAGCTTTTATTATTGGTCTACAAGCTCCAGCCAATGACCCGTGTAAGAACGTTGTTTGTCCAAAAATGGGGTACAGCAAAAGGGCAGTGTCTGTGGTTAGGTGCAGCATGCAGTCCAGTTGTAGAAATCCCTAAACGTGTATTGAAGAGAATGCTCAACTTACAGACAGTCCAGTGGGAGAATGCCACACCAAGAAAATGTTCTGTGCAGTACGGAAATGCAGCAGGTAAGAATGGACTGAGTGCATCTGTCTGAGGGTGGAATGCAGCCTGGCTAGTTCAGTCATAGCTTAGAAGCCTGTGATGGAGTCTGCTCCCCAGCCTGTTCTTACTTGCCCGGAGCCTTTCTTTGCCACTGATCACTTTCCCTAACAGACGGATGCTCCTTCCCTACACTAGCCACTTTGCGGATGTGGCCAAAGTCTGCGGGCAAGGACCTTTAAAGGCTCTACTTGCCCAAGATGCTTGCCAGAGGTCACATGCAGCATAGCCAACCTAAACATTGCCTCTGGGGACCAGAAAACCATAGAGAAACCAGGTTTCTCCAGACTTCCTGTCCGGCTGCAGTGTCGCTCCGGTCAAGTGCCACCTACAGTGGAGAAAACAGACTGCACCTGCTTACATGCTGGAATCACTCTGGCTTCATGTTCACCAAGTTCACTCATAAGCCATTCAGCAGGGAGGCTCCCATTTTCAGTAACGTGATTACACAACTGTACTTACTGTATGCCATTAACCTGGAGGAAAATGTCCTGTTGTTGTTTTTCTCCAGATATTCCGAGATTCATCACAACATTCTCCAGTAACCTCAGAGTGGTTCGCTTCAAGCTGACGGCAAGGTCTCTGGAAGAATCCCGAAGTGTCAGGGTGGAGAATATACCGGAGAACATATCTGAGACGCATCTGGCAGATTTCTTTGAGAACCCAAAACAGGGAAGAGGAAGAGTAAAGGATATTTTGATGATATCTGAGGAAAGAGCAGCACTGATCACATTTCAGGACACGGCAGGTGAGTTCACAGAGGGCACAGAGCAGAACTTCATATGTTGGAAGTGCTTGTTGGTTGGTGCCACTTAGGAACAGCTCTGAATGGTTTGGCATTGTTCCAAGCGCAGATCAAGGAGGGATAGAACCATCTGTGGACAACATCAGAGTGTTCAAACAGTGCTCCAGTTTGATCATGAGTGGTTTGGGCCACGGGATTGGCTATGAACTGCCTTCATTTGACATCAGTATCAGCTTTTTTTATCAGTCAAATGATCTACTATGTAATATTCATTGTTGACCAACAGATTACAAAAACCTTTTTTGTTTTGTTCGCTTAAGAAACTTACTACTGCTGAAATGTATTTATTGATGGCCAATGTATTCAGCAGCACATTCTGGAGTACATAGGTCACTGAAATAGTCAGTTAGTAACTGCTGAGGTAACATGCTATTGAACTGGGTTTTGAAAGCCATGCAAACACAGAGAGGACATACATTATTCAGAATGAGCCCTGTAGAGAATGAGCCCCCCACACCTCTCCACTCCAAAGCCTCAATTAAAGCCACTAAGCCACCACATTATTTATTTGTGTCACCATTCAGAAATGAATGATTTTTGGTCAACAACTTCAACAAACTAAATGTGAGTAGTAGGTGAAACATCTCTGTGAACCTTCTACTGGTTTCCTTCTCTTCCAGATGTCAAAAGAGTTTTGAAGAAGGATCGTGTGCTTTCCAGGAAAAAGATATCCCTCTACCCTTACTACCCATTGTTGGATATTGCACTGTATGGGAAGGATGGACCTTGTATAGAAATACCAAAGCCTGTAGAGTTTAATATCAGTCCATACATACTGCAACATATCTGTAATAATGAAGGACAAAAGAACAACATAGATGTGAAGATGAAGAATAAACACTGTGAGATAAAATGGCCAGATCAAGACTGCCAGAATCCTGTCCTTGAACTCATCTTCCCTCCTACCTTGTCCACCTATCTCAGGTCTGTGGCAAAGATTGTACCGAAATGGAAGGAAGATGTTTATAATGAATTTTCACTTCTCATATCAAAGTTTGAAGTGATAGAATATAAAATGGATCAGTCGGTCTGGGAAGCTATTAGAGAACATGTCAGCAGCTCCACCTATGATGAAGTCCTCATCAAACCTGACTTTGGTTTAAAGAAAGTTTTCTTGGCTGGAATGTCCAAGGATGTTACAAAAATTGACCCGATATTCAGACAACTGGTAGAGGAAACCACTGAACAGGTACAAAGAAAGAAACAAACCATGACTGAGACCTTACCCATATCTCCAGCCTTCTATCAGATCATGTGTAACAGCGGCCTGAAGAAGAAAATACAGGACCAGGTTCCAGAGCTGAGTATTGACTATGATGTGCCAACAAAGAAGGCCCGTCTATCGGGACTGAGAGAAGAAGTGCTCACCGCCAAATATAAGATACTCAACATCAAAGAACAAATGAAAAGTGAACCCATCCAGATGAATCCACACCTCATCAGGTTCCTGAAATCCACCGATAACGAGGAGCTGTCCTCTCTGCTCTTTGCACGTCACAACATAAACGCACTGCTGGAAATTGAGGATGACATTGTTAAACTGATGGCTCATTCAAAGGAAGACTTGACTGCAGCTGAGAAGCAAATTACGGAAAAACTGCTTCACAGACAACTTTTAGTTGAAGACAAAAGTCTGTTGAAATCTCCTGAGTGGAGAAGTCTCCAGTCACATCTGCTTCAGTCATTTAATGTAGAGAAAATCACAGTCCTGATAGAGGAGTCTTCTTCTGGAACAGAGGACAACGTGGTCATCGCCGGCCTGACGTCAAATGTTCTAAAGTGTTACCAACAAGTCAGCGACTTTCTGGAGAAGAACACTACTATGGAGACAGAAATTGGAGTTCAACCTTCAGCAAAGATGACGTTCATTTTGGAGGAGAAGAAGGAGATTTTGAAAAAGATAAAGAAAAATGTAAATGTAAGAAAGAACCAGAACAGCATATCTCTGTCGGGTCCGCAGGTGAAGGTTCAAGAGACAGAAAATGTAATTAAGAACATTCTGCACTCACTTCACAGTGATACTCTGCGTATTGAGAAACCGGGAGCCAAAAAGTTTTGTAAGGTCAATGAAGAAGTGCATGCTACAACCGCAAGGACAAACTTCCATTGTGTGATACGTTTAGAGGAGACTGGTGTAGAAAGTAATCTGTTTTGTAAATCCCAATTCGAAATAACTCTTCCGAATGGTTTGACCCTCTCTGTATATAAAGATGACCTGTGCCGTCACAACGTAGATGTCATTGTTAATGCAGCCAATGAAGATCTGAAACATATTGGGGGTTTGGCAAAAGCTATTCTGGATGCAGCAGGACGTAAACTCCAAGATGACTGCAATCAGATTATCAGGAAAGATGGAAAATTGTCCACTGGAGATTCAGTAATTACTGACGCAGGGAAATTGCCGTGCAAACAAATAATACATACAGTCAGTCCCCGATGGGATGCAAATTCACGCTCCACATGTGAACGGCTCCTACGGAGGGCAATTACCACCAGTTTACAGCTGGCCTCCGAGAAGAGTCACAGTTCAATAGCGATTCCTGCCGTCAGTTCTGGTATTTTTGGATTTCCTCTAAAAATATGTGTTGAAAACATAGTGGAAGCTATACGGGACTACGTAGAGATGCCGGGACAACAGAGCACTTTACAGAGAATCCATCTTGTAGACACGAATGATGAAACCGTCAAGATGTTCTCTGAGGTTACAAAGGCCAAATTTGATAACCAAACGAGCGCTGTGCCATCTACAGCAATGGCACCCCAGCCGGCCACAAGAGCGGCACAGAACCCACCAGAGCCAGTGAATAGAGGTAATGACAACACTGTGGTGACCAAGGAAGGACTGAAGATCAAGCTGCTTCAGAAGAACATAGAGGACTGTTCGGTATGTAGATTCACCAGCATTTCCTGCTAAAGTGGGACTCCACCAAAGAGTTTAATGATTCAGATAAAGGTAGGAAGGGTTAGAACCTCTGTTGATTCTTACTTCCTGTCTGATTTTGATGGTAGGAAGTGAAAGGAATCTGCCCAACAGGAATAAAGGCAGCAAAAAAATATAACAGAGGTTCTCACTCTTTCCACATCTGTTTACATTCTTCTTTTGGAGATTTTTTTCTCCAACCTGAACTTCACGGGGATCTCCATAGCTGGACCCAGACAACTTATGAAACCTGACAGAAATGTTACTATTTCCATACATTAAGGCAATATAAAATACACTTCTGTGGTTAAAAGCTCCATATCAGCCTTTCTCACCCAGGATTAAAGCGGATCCCCAGGGTTCTACTGGAGGTCACTAGGAGTTCTTTGGCTGATGAGCAATTTCTGCCTCTTAGATAAGTAACCCCGAACACCAATGACCTTTTTAGGAGCATTCTTCCCAATGTAAGGAGCATTCCTCCCACCGATCACCAATGTAAGGTTCATATGTAGTTATTAGCTGGGGTTCCCTGAGACCTCACACTTATTTCAAGGGTTCCTCCACGGTAAAAAGGCTGAGAAGGACTGATCTGGTGTACATTCATGCCCTAATTAGGAAATATAACAGTAGAAGGATGCCATTCATAATTACATATTCGTTATAATAAATAGTTCCTATAGTTTCTCACATTTTGCTTCTCTCTGTCTGAACCTGGAACAAATTAGAATTACAAAGATTGTCATTTAGATTCTTAAATTGCAAACCATTTAACTCTTAGGAAATTCATTTTTTAACGAATATCACTTGGTAATGCTTGTTGTCTCTTTCCATGGCAGACGGATGTCATTGTGAACAGTGTTGCAGCTACTCTGGACATGAATATTGGTGCCATATCCAAAGCCTTGCTGAGTCGGGCAGGATCCAATATGCAGCAACTCCTGAACGATGCAAGTCGCACTCAGCGAGGATTCGTGTTCAGCACCGGCAGCTGCAATCTCACCTGTCAAGAGGTTTTTCATGTTGTGGCCCCTCACTGGGCCAGTGGACAAGGAATATCGGAAACGGTACCTTCAGGCGTGTGGTTGGAAATTCACTGGGGCTGATTTACTCTAGGAATAAAGCCTGTTCACGTTGAGAAGGGAATTTTCACTTAGCTTAGTGAATGCGGTGAAATTTTACTTAGCAAAGACTGCCCAACCACATGAAAGATCATCAAAAAAAACTGGATTTTGAGCTTGCACATGATTGGATGATTAAAGTCAACACAATTTCACCTCATTCATGAAGCTAAGTGAAAATGTCCTTGGAAAGTGAAAATTCATTGAAATGAAGGAATATTTGTTTCATGTGGATCTTTATGAGGAAGTCAAGTCAAACCTCAGAGGTTCTAGCCCAGGGGTGGGCAAACTTTTTGACTTGAGGGCCGCAATGGGTTCATATATTGGACCCGGGGGCCGGACTAGATGCTGGCCGGCCCAGCCACTACCATGCCATCCATAGTAAGTATAGTAATATTCCCTCATAGTAAGCATAGTAATTAATCCCCCATATAGTAATTCATCCCCCCTATAGTAATTAATCCCCCATATAGTAATTCATCCCCCATAGTAATTCATCCCACATATAGTAATTCATCCCCCATAGTAATTCATCCCCCATAGTAATTCATCCCCCATATAGTAATTAATCCCCCATATAGTAATTCATCCCCCATAGTAATTAATCCCCCATATAGTAATTCATCCCCCATAGTAATTCATCCCACATATAGTAATTCATCCCCCATAGTAATTCATCCCCCATAGTAATTCATCCCCCATAGTTATTCATCCCCCATATAGTAATTCATCCCCCATATAGTAATTCATCCCCCATATAGTAATTCATCCCCCATAGTAATTCATCCCCCATATAGTAATTCATCCCCCATAGTAATTCATCCCCCATAGTAATTCATCCCCCATAGTTATTCATCCCCCATATAGTAATTCATCCCCCATATAGTAATTCATCCTCCATATAGTAATTCATCCCCCATAGTAATTCATCCCCCATATAGTAATTCATCCTCCATATAGTAATTCATCCCCCCTATAGTAATTAATCCCCCATATAGTAATTCATCCCCCATAGTAATTCATCCCCCATATAGTAATTCATCCCCCATAGTAATTCATCCCCCATAGTAATTCATCCCCCATAGTTATTCATCCCCCATATAGTAATTCATCCCCCATATAGTAATTCATCCCCCATATAGTAATTCATCCCCCATAGTAATTCATCCCCCATATAGTAATTCATCCCCCATAGTAATTCATCCCCCATAGTTATTCATCCCCCATATAGTAATTCATCCCCCATATAGTAATTCATCCTCCATATAGTAATTCATCCCCCATAGTAATTCATCCCCCATATAGTAATTCATCCTCCATATAGTAATTCATCCCCCCTATAGTAATTCATCCCCCATATAGTAATTCATCCCCCATAGTAATTCATCCCCCATATAGTAATTTATCCCCCATATAGTAATTCATCCCCCATATAGTAATTCATCCCCCATAGTAATTCATCCCCCATATAGTAATTCATCCCCCCTATAGTAATTCATCCCCCATATAGTAATTCATCCCCCATAGTAATTCATCCCCCATATAGTAATTCATCCCCCATAGTAATTCATCCCCCATATAGTAATTCATCCCCCATAGTAATTCATCCCCCATATAGTAATTCATCCCCCATAGTAATTCATCCCCCATATAGTAATTCATCCCCCATATAGTAATTAATCCCCCATATAGTAATTCATCCCCCATATAGTAATTCATCCCCCATATAGTAATTCATTCCCCATAATAATTCATCCGCCATAGTAATTAATCCCCCCTATAGTAATTCATCCCCCATATAGTAATTCATCCCCCATAGTAATTCATCCCCCATATAGTAATTCATCCCCCATAGTAATTCATCCCCCATATAGTAATTCATCCCCCATAGTAATTCATCCCCCATATAGTAATTCATCCCCCATATAGTAATTAATCCCCCATATAGTAATTCATCCCCCATATAGTAATTAATCCCCCATTTATTAATTCATCCCCCATAGTAATTCATCCCCCATATAGTAATTAATCCCCCATATAGTAATTCATCCCCCATATAGTAATTCATCCCCCATATAGTAATTCATCCCCATATAGTAATTCATCCCCCATATAGTAATTAATCCCCCATAGTAATTAATCCCCCATATAGTAATTCATCCCCCATATAGTAATTCATCCCCCATATAGTAATTCATCCCCCATAGTAATTAATCCCCCATATAGTATTTCATCCCCCATATAGTAATTCATCCCCCATATAGTAATTCATCCCCCATAGTAATTCATCCCCCATATAGTAATTCATCCCCCATAGTAATTCATCCCCCATAGTAATTCATCCCCCATATAGTAATTCATCCCCCATATAGTAATTCATCCCCATATAGTAATTCATCCCCCATATAGTAATTAATCCCCCATAGTAATTCATCCCCCATATAGTAATTCATCCCCCATAGTAATTCATCCTCCATATAGTAATTAATCCCCCATATAGTAATTCATCCCCCATATAGTAATTCATCCCCCCATATAGTAATTCATCCCCCATATAGTAATTCATCCCCCATAGTAATTCATCCCCCATATAGTAATTCATCCCCCATATAGTAATTAATCCCCCATATAGTAATTCATCCCCCATATAGTAATTCATTCCCCATAATAATTCATCCGCCATAGTAATTAATCCCCCCTATAGTAATTCATCCCCCATATAGTAATTCATCCCCCATAGTAATTCATCCCCCATATAGTAATTCATCCCCCATAGTAATTCATCCCCCATATAGTAATTCATCCCCCATAGTAATTCATCCCCCATATAGTAATTCATCCCCCATATAGTAATTAATCCCCCATATAGTAATTCATCCCCCATATAGTAATTAATCCCCCATTTATTAATTCATCCCCCATAGTAATTCATCCCCCATATAGTAATTAATCCCCCATATAGTAATTCATCCCCCATATAGTAATTCATCCCCCATATAGTAATTCATCCCCATATAGTAATTCATCCCCCATATAGTAATTAATCCCCCATAGTAATTAATCCCCCATATAGTAATTCATCCCCCATATAGTAATTCATCCCCCATATAGTAATTCATCCCCCATAGTAATTAATCCCCCATATAGTATTTCATCCCCCATATAGTAATTCATCCCCCATATAGTAATTCATCCCCCATAGTAATTCATCCCCCATATAGTAATTCATCCCCCATAGTAATTCATCCCCCATATAGTAATTCATCCCCCATATAGTAATTCATCCCCATATAGTAATTCATCCCCCATATAGTAATTAATCCCCCATAGTAATTCATCCCCCATATAGTAATTCATCCCCCATAGTAATTCATCCTCCATATAGTAATTCATCCCCCATATAGTAATTCATCCCCCATATAGTAATTCATCCCCCCATATAGTAATTCATCCCCCATAGTAATTCATCCCCCATATAGTAATTCATCCCCCATAGTAATTCATCCCCCATACAGTAATTCATCCCCTATAGTAATTCATCCCCCATAGTAATTCATCCCCCATATAGTAATTCATCCCCCATAGTAATTCATCCCCCATATAGTAATTCATCCCCCATATAGTAATTCATCCCTTATATAGTAATTCATCCCCCATAGTAATTCATCCCCCATAGTAATTCATCCCCCATATAGTAATTCATCCCCCATACAGTAATTCATCCCCCATAGTAATTCATCCCCCATATAGTAATTCATCCCCCATAGTAATTCATCCCCCATATAGTAATTCATCCCCCCTATAGTAATTCATCCCCCATATAGTAATTCATCCCCCCTATAGTAATTCATCCCTTATATAGTAATTCATCCCCCATAGTAATTCATCCCCCATATAGTAATTCATCCCCCATAGTAATTCATCCCCCATATAGTAATTCATCCCCCATAGTAATTCATCCCCCACATAGTAATTCATCCCCCATATAGTAATTCATCCCCCATAGTAATTCATCCCCCATATAGTAATTCATCCCCCCTATAGTAATTCATCCCCCATATAGTAATTCATCCCTTATATAGTAATTCATCCCCCATAGTAATTCATCCCCCATATACTAATTCATTCCCCCATATAGTAATTCATCCCCCATATAGTAATTCATCCCCCATAGTAATTCATTCCCCCATATAGTAATTCATCCCCCATATAGTAATTCATCCCCCATAGTAATTCATCCCCCATAGTAATTCATCCCCCATATAGTAATTCATTCCCCCATATAGTAATTCATCCCCCATAGTAATTCATCCCTCATATAGTAATTCATCCCCCATATAGTAATTCATTCCCCATATTGTGTCAATTCACTTACCTTTGCTCCGCGCGTTCCTCTCGCCGTGTTCCCGCGCCGTTCCGGTCTTCAGGGCGGACTGTGAGAGGAGAGGAGTTCGTCACGCTGCCCCGCCTACATCCTGACAGCCAATGTTTGCCACGCTCCGCGAGCCGGATTAAAAGGTCCGCCTGGCCGTATACGGCCCGCGGGCCGTAGTTTGCCCATTGCTGTTCTAGCCCTTTCCTGCTATATTCAGAAAAAGAATGGCTGGAGTTCCTCTTTGTGTTTTAAGAAGTACATTTTCAATACTTACAATAGACACAAATTTGGGCCATTTTGTGTTAAGATGTCTTGCAGCACTGGGGTCCTCAGTTCGAATCCCAACCAGGACACTATTTGCATGGAGTGTCTCCCTGTACTTCTGTGGGTTTCTTTTAGGTACTCCGGATTTATTCCTCACTCCAAAGACATGCTGGTAGGTCAGTTGGCTCACCTGAGTGTACCCAAGATGTCTGCCTCATCTTCTAAGCCCTTTTTAGTCCCCAGGGAGACAAACACGATCAAATTACATATCAAATATATGTCATTCTTTATGTTTATGTCACTTCAATCTTGGACTCTCTATTTCAGATTCTTCGCACAATTATTAAAGACTGTTTGGCGCTGGCAGAGCAGAACCAGCGAACAACAATATCTTTCCCAGCTATTGGAACCGGCAATCTTGGTTTTCCAAAGGATTTGGTGGCACTTGTGATGTTTGAAGAGATCTTCCAATTTAGATGCAAAAACAAAGTACAGAGTCTTCAAGAAGTCCACTTGGTCCTTCATCCCGGTGACAAGGACACCATCAAGGTAACTGAGATCTCATGTTTATTGTGATACTCTTAGTCTAGAGGTTGAATATGACTACATGGCCATCGGGGTTCTGAGATTCCCAGTTCCTTGTCCTTAGCTGGCACAGAGCCATCATTAGGTGCATGGAGATGGTTCTGGAGCTGTGTAGGACCTGTTGGGAAGAGTTCCATCTGAATAACAATAAAGAGGTTAAGAATTGCAGACTTGCATCCTGCAGCAGTGTCAGGCAAGTAATGAGGGAGATGATAGTTCAGGCTTGGACAGGATACACAGACAGGACAATATGCAAGATGGCTACAAACAAACACATGGGTTACTAGAGACTTTTTATAGATGGTGTCCCTGTAGTGCACAGGAATATAGAAAGCCTCGCCCTCATCCCATTAAACCCTCACCTCAATTTCAAATTCATATGTTGTATCTCAGATATGTTTTTCTTGCTGTATAACGGGCATTTTCTTCTCTTATGCATTTACAGGCATTCACAAGTCAACTGAAAAATCTCACTGATGCTGCCACTAGTGGGGTCACCGACAGACAATCAGCTGAATCGGGACCAAGTATGTTCATATAATATGAACCTGTGTCTGCTATAGGGAGTGGAACTATTCCACATATTTCATAATATACAAAGAATGCTTCATATCAGATTCGAATTGAATATATACAGTATGACCAAAATTCTGCAAAACCCCTGACCATCACACCTATGTGATTTCATTGAACATTCCATTCCAAAATCATGGCCATTAAAATGGAATGCCCACCCCCCTTCCCCTTGCAGTCTCCATTCCTCTGAGAGGGCTTTCCATGAGATTTTGAAGGGTGTCTGCGGGAATTTGTGCCAATTTGTCAGGTACTGATGTTGGATGGAAAGGCTTGCCTTATCAATGGTGTACCTATTCATCCCAAAGGTGATCAGTAGGGTGAAGGTCAGGGCACTCGTGTTCCTCCACACCAAACTGGTCAAACCATGTCTTTATGGAGCTGGATTTGTAAACAGGTGACAGTCATGGTGGAATAGAAAAAGGGTCTTGACCAAACTGTTACCACAAGGTCTACAATGTCTTTGTATGATGGAGGACCCTTCACTGGAGACACCTGAACTCCATCACTGGGAAGGGGATCTACATATGTCTTGCCATATAGAGAATTCTAGTGTGTGTCGATATTTTTGAGTGTTTGCATTTTCTGTTGTGCATTTTGTTGGTGTGTAATTTTAAGTTAAGAAATCTAGTCTGTTGGAATGGAAAAGGAAAAGGAGGTTGATGACAGAGGGCAGGAAAGCGCGGATTGCTCAGAAGGATGATAGTGGAAAATGAAAATGGGGATGCATGGAAGAGAATGATGACAACGGAGAGAAAAGTTGGGATAAAGGATAGAATAGGAGGAGGATTAAGACAGATGGGAGGACAGTGGGGTCAGTGGTGGAACTACTAGGGTCGAAAAGGTTGCACTTGTGACCCAGTCCTGGTGTTCTGCCACTGTGGAGGGGGCCCCAAGATGGCAGGAATGGGGCCTGCTGCAGAACACATGAAAGGGTCCTGCAATGGGAGTAAAGTGCCCCGGGATTAGTTGTAAGGGTCCCAGCTGGGGGTCAGGGGGCCCTTCATGGTTTCTTGCACAGGGTGCCCTGAAAATTCTAGTTACACTTCCGAGTGGGGATGAATTGAAGAAGAGGAGTTCCGATGATAGCAGAGAGGAGAAGAATAGGTTGAAAGAGGAGAAGATAGATGTTGACAGAGATGGGGACAGTGGGAATGGATGGAAGAGAATATTATGCAGGATGATCAGTTATCTTGGTGTGTCTTTGATTCTGGAGGCCGAACTTTCTGCAGTTTACAGACCAAAATATTATTACTCTTTCTCACTTACTATTTGCAGTTGATCGGTGGAGGGAATACGGCTTTCTATTATCACCTACTCTGCTTTAGAATCCCTTTCCTTTTTGTCTTGCAGCATTCTTTGGGATGGTGACAAACCCATCACTCTGGATTTATGAAATGAAGATCGGATCTGTCACTTATCAGGTGAAGACCGGTGATATCACCAAAGAGGAGACCGAAGTCATTGTAAATTCTTCCAATGAAGACTGCACTCTGTGCGCAGGTGATTCATCCCATCCCCCGAGATCCTAATATCAGATTATAGATCAGAAATCATTCACACCCAAAATCCAAATATCAGATTATACAACAGTCAGCCATAACTTCATGACCACTCAACTAATACGGAGTAGGTTCCGCTTTTGCCGCCAAAACAGCCCTGACCCATCTGACCATGGACTCCACTAGACCTCAGTATGCTGTGGTATCTGGTATCAAGACATCAGTAGCAGATCCTTTAAGTCCTGTAAGCTGTGAGGTGGGACCTTCATGGATCGCACTTCCCATAGTGCCTCCTGGTGCCATCTCTTCGCCAGGTAAGAGACACACACACCCGGTCATCCAAATGGTGACAAAGAAAACGTGATTCATCAGACCAGACCACCTTTCCATTGCTCCGTGGTCCAGTTCAGATGTGTCCATTGGTGACGTTTATGGCTGTGAACACGGGTCAACCGTGGGTCTGGCCATTACTATGTGGCCTTGTCAAAGTTGCTTAAATCCTTATGCCCGCCCTTTTTTTCTGCTTTCAACACTTCAACTTCCGGGACAGCATGTTCACTTGCTGCCCAATATATCCAACTTTCAGATGCCATTGTAACAAGTAATCAGTGCTATTCACTTTGCCTGTTAGTGGTAATAAAGTTATGGCTGACCGGTGAAGATTACAGAAATCCAGAAACAATTCTGAAGGGTTACAAACTTTGTCCTGAGTCCTAGACACAACACCGGTTCGGTTGTACAGATGATACAATGCATACAATGATCCAATGATGAGTATAACATTAAAAAAAACTCCGACCTTGTCTGAGGAGAGGCGTATGAAGAGCGCACTTGAAGGCTGTAGAGGTGGGGAGGGGAGTCCAAGGAGTTCTGGGTGGAGAAGTCTGAGGCCGTGACTGGAGGAAGAAGGGGAGGTCATGTGTGGTTGTATCTGGAAACTGGTGAGGAAATGTATAGAGATACCAAACGGTAAAAGGCTTTATGTGAGTTATAGATGGAAAGCCTTGTAGATGAAGGAATATGAATTTTGGCGAGCTCAGCTCTCCGTTGATTTGACATGGGGCCCAATTCACAGACCTAACACACCAGGATAAAGGATACTTATTTTAATAAAAAAAAGTTATTTTCAGTTGAGTTCAATAAGATTTGAAAATTAGAGTCACATGGGTAAATAAGGATACTTGACCTTGTTTTGAAGCTTTGTGAATTCAGCCTATTGCGTTTTATATTTTGTAGGAGTGTCGAAAGCGATTCTGGAAGCTGCTGGACCATCTGTTGCATCATCTGCTGCAGCTCAGGGTAAAGCTCTGCACTGGAACATCGTTGTTTTATTTTTTGCAGATGTACAGAAATAGACAATGAGGCACCAGCAGAACGTGACAGACGTAGGGAAGATATAAAGGGTGTTGAGGTTAGTAGGGTTGATGGACGCTCACCAGGTGCCAGTAAAGGCCATGCCGTGTACATTTTCCATATGTCTGTTAAGGTTCTCATTTATCCAAGTCATGGTAATAATTTGCCACGTTCAACTAGATTTGTTCTTTTGAAGATATTTTGTAGCTTCTCCAAGTCACTATGTCAGTTCTAAAGAATTGTTAGGAAGATACCCCAACATTTCTATCCACACAGATAGCAGAGACATAGTCCAATCACCATGAAATTTGCAGTTGTTGATTGTCCAAGAACAGGATGGGAGGTGTGAAAGTTGTGGAACCTCCCTGTTCTAATAACATCCTCTTATCCTTAATGTCAAGGAGACTCCACATTCCTCCTCAGCCCTGGAAAACAGCAGGGAACCCCCTCTCCTCTTTGCCCCAGTGCATTTTGGGATCTGCATTTTCTTCCTTCCAGCTCACCAAGCCTGCTCAGTCTGTCCAAACTACACCTCCCACAATCCTAGCAGTCCACATCCTGTGTGCCTTCCTATTGTGTAGAGGGCGGGCTCATCACTGACTGTATAATAAGCCTCCTCTGCTGCCAGACACAGGATCCTTGGGATGTACACTCACCGGCCACTTTATTAGGTCCACCTTGCTAGTGCCAAGAAAATTTCCCCCCACACCATGACACCACCACCAGCCTGAACCATTGATACGAGGCAGGATGGATCCACCACACCATGACACCAATACCACCAGCCGGAACCATTGATACAAGGCAGGATGGATCCACCACACCATGACACCACCACCACCAGCCTGAACCATTGATACAAGGCAGGATGGATCCCCCACACCATGACACCACCACCACCAGCCTGAACTGTTGATACAAGGCAGGATGGATTCATCACACCATGACACCGCCACCACCAGCCTGAACCGCTGATACAAGGCAGGCTGGATCCCCCACACCATGACACCACCACCACCAGCCTGAACCATTGATACAAGGCAGAATGGATCCATCACACCATGACACCACCACCACCAGCCTGAACTGTTGATACAAGGCAGGATGGATCCACCACACCATGACACCACCAGCCAGAACCATTGATACAAGGCAGGATGGATCCCCCACACCATGACACCACCACCACCAGCCTGAACCGTTGATACTAGGCAGGATGGATCCATCACACCATGACACCACCACCACCACCAGCCTGAACCATTAATTCAAGGGAGAATGGATCCATACTTTCATTCAGTTTATGCCAAATTCTGACCCTACCAGCTGAAATCCAAACTCATGAGACCAGGCAACGTTTTTCCAATCTTCTATTGTCCAATTTTGGGGAGCCTGTGTGAATTGTCACCTCCGTTTCCTGTTCTTAGCTAACAGGAGTGGCACCCGGTGTGGTCTTCTGCTGCTGTAGCCTATTTGCTTCAAGGTTGGATGTATTGCGCGTTTAGAGCTGGTATTCTGCATACCTTGGTTGTAACGAGTGGTTGAGTCTGCCCATTCTCCTCTGATTCTTTCCTCCACACAACTGCCACTCACTGGATATTTTCTCTTTTTCGGACCATTCTCTGTAAACCCTAGAGATGGTTGTGCGGGAAAATCCCAGGAGATCAGCAGTTTTTGAAATACTCAGACCAGCCCGTCCGGCACCAACAACCATGCCATGTTCAAAGTCACTTACAGTAAATCCTCTTTCTTCCCTATTCTGATGCTCGGTTTGAACTTCACCAAGTCATCTTCACCAAGTCTAGATGCCTAAATGTATTGAGTTGCTGCCATGTGATTGGCTGATTAGCAATTTGTGTTCCAGAGCAATTGAACAGGTGGACCTAATAAAGTGGCTGGTGAGTGTGTATTTTTGTTGATAACCCATTAGATTTTTGATTATAATACATTTTTATTTGTTTGCCTTTTATGTGGTAGTCTTTGGAACAGTATGTCTTATTTTTGGTGTCCTTTTATATATACAGTCATGTCCAAAAACATTGTCCCCCTGCTTTTCTGCCCGATAACGCACCACTTCACCCAGAACATTGTTGCAATGACAAATGTTTCAGCGTTCTCATGTGTATCTCTTTTGTTTGTATTGATGACACAAAAAAGCAGAGGAAGAAAAAGCCAAATCTGACCCATTCCACCCAAAACCCCAAAAATACACTACAGACAATTATTGGCACCTTCTCAAAATGGTAAGTGATAATTTCATTCCAGGTTTGTGACGCTCCTGTAATTTGTCATTAAACTCCTCCATATCCATGACCAGGCGCTGACAATATAGATATCACACCGACAACCAGGGACAATGGTGACAAATGGCCTCCACCTTTGTGTTGGGTGTCTCTGTGTGCCACATAGAGCATGGAGGAGAGAAAGAGCAGCAAAGAACTGTCTGCGGATTGGAGAACAAAAATGGTGGAAAAGCATAGACAATCTCAAGGTTACAAGTCCATCTCCAGAGATCTCAATGTTCCTGTGTCCACTGTGCGCAACATTGTCAAGATATTTCCAGCCCATGGCACTGTAGCTAATCTCCCTGGACGAGGACGAAAGAGAAAAATTGATCAAATATTGCAACAAAGGATTGTTCGAATGGTGGATAAAGAACAACGATCAGCTTCCAGACAAATTCAAGTGGACGGTCAGGCACAGGGTACAGCTGTGTCCGCTATATACATTGCCATCTGAATGAAAATGGACGCTATAGTAGGAGACCCAGGAGCACCCCCCTGCAGACACAGAAATATGGGAGGAGACCCAGGAGGACCCCATTGCTGACACAGAAATATGGTGGGAGACCCAGGAGGACCCCACTGCTGACACAGAAATATGGGAGGAGACCCAGGAGGACCCTACTGCTGACACAGAAATATGGGAGGAGACCCAGGAGGACCCACTGCTGACACAGAAATATGAAAGGAGACCCAGGAGGACCCACTGCTGACACAGAAATATGGGAGGAGACCCAGGAGGACCCACTGCTGACACAGAAATATGGGAGGAGACCAAGGAGGACCCCACTGCTGACACAGAAATATGGGAGGAGACCAAGGAGGACCCCACCGCTGACACAGAAATATGGTAGGAGACCCAGGAGGACCCCACTGCTGACACAGAAATATGGGAGGAGACCCAGGAGGACCCCACTGCTGACACAGAAATATGGTGACAGACCCAGGAGGACCCCACTGCTGACACAGAAATATGGGAGGAGACCCAGGAGGACCCCACTGCTGACACAGAAACATGGTAGGAGACCCAAGACGACCCCACTGCTGACACAGAAATATGGGAGGAGACCCAGGAGGACCCCATTGCTGACACAGAAATATGGTGGGAGACCCAGGAGGACCCTACTGCTGACACAGAAATATGGGAGGAGACCCAGGAGGACCCCACTGCTGACACAGAAATATGGGAGGAGACCCAGGAGGAGCCCACCACTGAAACAGAAATAAGGTAGGAGACCCAGGAGAACCCCACCGCTGACACAGAAATATGGTAGGAGACCCAGGAGGACCCCACTGCTGACACAGAAATATGGTAGGAGACCCAGGAGGACCCCACTGCTGACACAGAAATATGGTAGGAGACCCAGGAGGACCCCACTTCTGACACAGGAACATATTGGAAGCCAGATTGGAGTGCCAAAACTTACCTGAGGAAGCCAAAATCCTTTTGGGAGAATGTGCTGGGGACAGACGGAACAAAATGGCAGCTTTTTGGTAAAGCCCATCATTCTCCTGATTTCAGAAAAAGCAATGAGGCCTTTAAAGAAAAGAACCCGGTCCCCCCAGTCACACATGGTGGGGGGGTACTGATGTTTCGGGGTTGCTTTGCTGTTTCAGGCACTGGATGTCTTGACCGTGTGCATGGCATTATGAAATCTGAAGACTACCCGGTGTCAGAAAGTTGAGTCTCCGTTAGAGGTCATGGGTCTTCCAGCAGGATAATGACCCAAAGCACACGTCACAAAGACCCCAGAAATGGTTTCAGAAAAGGAGAGGACTGAACTGGTCAGCAATGAGTCCAAATCTCCATCCCATAGAGCTCCTGTGGAGAGATCTCAGACCAGCAGTTGGGAAAAAGAACCTTCCAATCTGAGAGACTCGGAGCAGTTGGAGGATGAAGAGCGCTCCAAAATTCCAGTAGGGAGGTGGAAGAAACTCATTGATGGAGACAGGAAACCATTGATTTCAGGTATTCCTCCAAGGGGTGTGCTACGAAATATTACATTGAGAGTGCCAATAATTTTGTCCAGTCTATTTTTTTCTGGTTTTGCGTGGAATGTGTCAGATTTGGGGAGAAGAGGGAGCACCGGCAACAGATGGACTATAGGATCCTATGGGTGATGTCACCGCTTCAGGCCTTACCAGCCGCTGTAGAGCACTTCCTCCTCTCCCCCGCAGCTGCTGCTAGCTGACACAGGGGAGTCAGATCACATGACTGGAATGGGCTGAAAATACGTAAGTACAGTATGTACATTTGTTACATAGGTTGGCCAGAACATTTTTAAGGCTACTTAGTATTAGGCAGGAATAGCGACATTACCGTCTACCAGGGGTGGACTGACCGTTTGGAAACTCAGGGCCCGGGGTCAGTAGGGGGCCCCATGAGATACCCCTGGTACCTTTTTCATAGGCTTTTTTGAGTTTGGGCAAGGACACAGGGGCCCCATGATCCCTTATTGCCCGGGGGCCCCATGAGTTGTCAGTCCGCCCCTGCCGTATACAGTACATTTCTATACATTTCTATTTCTGGCAGGTTCCCAACCTCATCAGGGACTCATCATCACCGATTCTGGAAACCTCAGACAGTGTAAATGGATTCTCCATGTGACGGGAGCAAAACGTCTAGCATCCCAAATTGTCCTGGATGTCCTGCAGGAGTGCGAGAAGCGTCAGGCCTCTTCTGTCACCTTCCCCGCTCTGGGAACAGGTATGATCAATGAAGCACAGACAGTTCTACTTTCATGTCCAAGATGAAATGTGTTCCTCTCAGCTGCACCCAATAACCACCCAACTTGGTTCAGGAAACTTACTACATGGGAAGGTGTTCTACACATCCAACATGTTTCACTGGATTTTCAGGAACATGTTGTACAATGATACCTCTTGATTTCACCAAGTGAGTCCCCGGGTCTGTACACCCACTGAGCCCATTATGAGAGGTTCCCGCCCTCCCTGTGCTGAGTTCCTGGGTCTGTACACCCACTGTGCCCATTATGAGGGGTCCCCACTATCCCTGTGCTGAGTTCCCAGGTCTGTACACCCACTGTGCCCATTATGAGGGGTCCCCACTATCCCTGTGCTGAGTTCCCGGGTCTGTACACCCGCTGTGCCCAATATGAGGGGTTTCCGCCATCCCTGTGCTGAATTCCCGGGTCTGTACACCCTCTATGCCCAATATGAGGATCCCGCCATCCCTGTGCTGAGTTCCCAGGTCTGTACATCCGCTGTGCCCAATATGAGGATCCCGCCATCCCTGTACTGAGTTCCTGGGTCTGTACACCCGCTGTGCCCAATGAAGTGTTCCCTCCATCCCTGTGCTGAGTTCCAAGGTCTGTACACCTGCTGTGCCCAATATGAGGGGTTCCTGCCATCCCTGTGCTGAGTTCCCAGGTCTGTACATCCGCTGTGCCCAATATGAGGATCCCACCATCCCTGTGCTGAGTTCCCGGGTCTGTACCCCCGCTGTGCCCAATATGAGGGGTTCCTGCTATCCCTGTGCTGAGTTCCCGGGTCTGTACACCTGCCGTGCCCGTTATGAGGGGTTCCCGCCATCCCTGTGCTGAGTTCCCGGGTCTGTATACCTGCTGTGCCCAATATGAGGGGTTCCTGCCATCCCTGTGCTGAGTTCCCGGGTCTGTACACCCGTTGTGCTCAATATGAGGATCCCGCCATCCCTGTGCTGAGTTCCCGGGTCTGTACCCCCGCTGTGCCCAATGAAGTGTTCCCTCCATCCCTGTGCTGAGTTCCCAGGTCTGTACATCCGGTGTGCCCATTAGGAGGGGTTCCCACCATCGCTGCACTAAGCAGTGGGAGGGGCCTCTTCTGACACCAGCTTTGTACAGCAGAGCCTCCAGAGGTCAAGTGCCTCTCAGTAATGTATTCTGCCCTTTTATATTTTATGTTTAAGAAAACTTGCATTTTGTGGTCAGTAGATATCTATGGTGAACGTTTTGTCTGGTTGATACAGGTGCGGGGGGACTAGCCGCCTCCACAGTGGCCGACTCAATCCTGGATGGTTTGGTGGACTTCGTCAAATCTACATCAGTCTGTTCTCTTCAGACGGTGAAAGTGGTTCTATTCCAGCCACAAATGCTGAATAATTTCTACATGAGCATGAAGAAGAGAGAGTGGATCGCCCTGCCTGAAGCCAAATCCCTCTTCACTAGAGTTACGGGTGAGTGGGGTGAGAGTTCAGGACGGCCGACTCAACAAGAAAGGGGAAGAAACGTTTCGGTATTTACTGCTCGGGATCCTGTAAGAGCAACCAATGGAGGTGCCACAGCCTGATATTCACCTCTAAATACAAATGTATTACAATGATAGATTGTTTACAAAGCCAATGCATTTTAGGGGCTGTAACTCCACCCCCTTCATTAGGGTTGTAACGGAACCGGACCCCGCCTGCACTGGGGTATTTCCGTTAAACTCCCGCTTCCCTGTCCGGACACAGATCCACGGACACCACTCTTGAAGGAAACCAGGAAATAAACTGCTTTATTTTAACACAGACACAAGATATATACATTCAAGAGAACAACCCCCCCCCCAGCATAAGGGCACAGGGCAGGGCAAACCAAATCTAGCAACCAGAGAGACATCAGCAGACACCCCCCACCAAGCCAATACACAAGCACATACATCCCATAATAGTTTGCTCCCAAGCAAGACACACAATAGAACAATGGGATGCAACCACATGGCATTAAACAATGAACAACCCCCAACCCCAATATTAGGACAGATCACCCTGTACCCCTAACAGGCACAGGGTGACTTACACATAAGAGGGATATGGGGAGCTGAGACGGGTCTCCCCACCCCTCCAAAGTGAGCTGTGTTTCATGGGCCCCCCCACACAAAGTCACTCCCGTCACAAGGGTCTAAAGAAGATGTCCCCCAATGTGTCCTCGGGACAACTGCAATGCAAACCGTATTGCAATACACCTTTTCCCCGGCTATTCTAGTGACAGCCATGATCTGGAAGTGACATCATGGACGTAGCCTTCCAGGTAACACAACGAAGGGGAGGGGCACCCACCATGTGTCTCCCCCAGCCCGCAGATGGGCAAGCGGAGCCTGGTTACATGGCAGGAACACGTCTACAGGGTGGGGGAGGGGTCAGTCACCAGAACTGAGGGCTGTTGCAGCGATCAGCGGCAGTGGAGTCACCTGACAGCGTCCACTTGATAAGCAGGAATCTACCGGTCAGTTTTATACATAATACTGGTGGCTGCAGTCTCTGGATTGTCTGTAACCCCCACCCACCCCGCCCACCTCCCACTGTCAGGTCCGTACAGCGTACAGACCTGGCAGAAAAATGGTAAATATCAAATGCACTTTATGCAGATGCCCATAGGGGCCAGCAGTTAGATAGGCCCCTGAGGTATTTTCCCATAGTCTGCCCCGCAGCCAGGCACACGGACACAGTCACTCCTTGGCTCAGTGAACAGTTTAGGGGTTTTCTTTTTGGTGTTTTTGGAATAACTTGGATGGGGATGAATGGGATGCTCCAAAAAGAACAAGATGAGGACAATAATTTTCTTCTGCAGCACTTTGTAGGGGCCAGTAATGGACGTGGCTCAGTTGAAGCAGATAAAGGCACAAATCTCTTCCTTTAGGTGACTTGAGCAGAGTCCCTTTAGAACAGAACAGGTTGGACTGAGGTCTTCAGGTACCCCCTTCTCCTGCACTCTCAGCTGACTCTCAAGCACCATGCTGGGCGTTGTCAGCAGCCCACAGTCTCTAGAATCTCTCACACAGTCTGTAATAACAAGGCCTTAGACCAGGGGTCTCCAAACTTTCTACACAGGGGGCCAGTTTACGGTCCCTCAATCTTTAGGGGGGCTGGACTCTGGCCATTGGGAGAGTTAAGTTCCAAACATCAGCAGGAAAAAAAGCAATCCCCGTCTTTGTGTCAGTGAGAAGAATTGTGCCCCATCCTTGGTATCAGAGGAAGGAGTTGTACCCCATCCTTGGTATCATTGGGTCCAACTGTTGGTGTCATTGGGAGGAATTGTGCCCCATCATTGGTTTCATAGGGGAGGAATTGGTCTTGGTGAGCGGGGAATATGCTCCATTGTTGGTATCAATGGATGAAATAGTGCCCCAAGGGCCAGACAAAAACAAGAAGAGGGCCATATCTAGCTTTCGGGCTGCAGTTTGGGGACCACTGCCTTAGACGAATGGACAGGTCCCTCAGTCAGCTTCCAGACCTATAAGCTAGCCCGCTTGAGGCCTCATGAACAGCAAGCACATGGCAGCATTGCCTTGGGGGGTTACAGGCCCCCTAGGCTAGACTTCTCCTCCCCAGGACAAGACAAGACTGCTCTAGAGCCCAGACTAGTTATACCCTTACCCAGCATCCACCTGTGCAGGGGCCCGCAAGATTAGCTGGGGCAGTATAAATATTCATGTGACCCAATGACATTACTGTACACTTATGTTCCAGAATTATCCAGGTATCCCTGGAGATACAAAGAGACAGCAATTAAATCTGCCGCCTGTGAGAAACACAACCAAACCTAAACAGTAACATGCAGCTGCATGGACTACAGTGAGCTAGAACTAAATATATCTACTCCTAGCACCTACAGTGAAGGAAATGTGTATTTGCTCCCCTGCTGATGCTGAATGTTCGCCCCTCACACAGAAATGATCGGTCTAACAATGGAATGTTCGCCCCTCACACAGAAATGATCGGTCTAACAATGGAATGTTCGGTGTAACACTGAGAGACAGAATACAACAACAAATTCAGCAGAAATGCGTCTAACAAATGATGACTGATCTGCATGTTCATGAGGGAAAGAAGGATTTGATCCCCTATCATTCAGCAGGATTTCTGGCTCCCAGGTGTCTCTCATACAGGTAACAAGCTGAGATTAGAAGCAGTCTCTTAAAGGGAGTGCTGCTAATCTCATTGTGTTACCTGTATAAAAGACACCTGTCCCCAGGAGCAATCAAACCATCAGATTCCAAACTCTCCACCATGGCAAAGACCAAAGAGCTGTCCAAGTGTCAAGGTCCTACCTTTTCCCAGAAGTTGTGCTGCTCCATGTGCTGGCATCCATCTTGGGTTTCTGCAAAGAGCATGGTGGGAGTCTTTTATGCCTTCAGACCTCTGAGGTCCATCACCCAGAGGGGTGTGGTTGATTACATATAAGTCTGTTGTCCGCACATGCCCTTTGCATTCGTGTCTTGTGTGTTAGTGTTGCAACAGCTCTGTGTATACTCTCGTGACTCTCCTGGAATCTAACTTGGCTTGTGACTAGACCATTCTCTGCGTTTTCCTTTGATCTGACCTCATGTTGCTGAACCCGGCCCGTGACCTGTGATTCTTGTCTACTGTTCTGTACCGTTTGTCCCGTTGTTGTCGACCCGGCCTGCCCGACTACGCTATTGTCTGATTCCTACCAGCTACACGCCATTGGCGGCGGCCATTACCGCAGCTGGGGTGTCTCAGGGGCCGTGACCTGGTTCCTGGCTGTGTCAAGTCCATCCCCTCCATCAGGGGCCCTGGTGAAAGGCAGCCTGGGACTTAGACTCAGCGCCCTGAGGGACTCTGGTCTGTGGGTGGTGGTTGTCGTCAATCAGTGCGTGACCTTACCATTAGGCCTGCCTGTCCATTCCACAGCTCCTGCCCTGACACCAAGGATGTCAGGGACAAGATTGTAGACCTACACAAGGCTGGACTGGGCTACCAAACTATGGCCAAGCAGCTTGGTGAGAAGGTGACAACAGTTGGTGCAATCATTCACAAATGGAAGAAACACAAAACAAGTGTCAGTCTCCCTAGGTCTGGTGCACCATGCAAGATCTCACCTCGTGGAGTGTCAATGATCATGAGAACAGTGAGGAATCATCCCAGAACGTGAGGATCTTGTCAATGATCTCCAGGCAGCTGGGACCACAGTCACCAAGAAAACAATTGGTAACACACTACGCCGACAAGGACTGAAATCCTGCAGTGCCCGCAAGGTCCCTCTGCTCAAGAAAGCACATGTTCAGGCCCATCTGAAGTCTGCCACTGAACATCTGAATGATGCAGAGGAGGACTGGTGGGAAGTGTTGTGGTCAGAGGAGACCAAAATCCAGCTCTTTGGCATCAACTCAACTCGCCATGTTTGGAGGAGGAGGAATGCTGCCTATGACCCCAAGAACACCATCCCAACTGTGAGACGTGGTGGAAACATTCTGCTTTTGGGGGGTGTTTTTCTGCTAAGGGGACAGGACAACTGCACTGCATCAAAGGGACGATGGACGGAGCAATGTACCATCAAATCTTGGGTGAGTATCTTCTTCCCTCTTCCCAGGGCATTCAAAATGGGTCGTGGATGGGTGTTCCAGCATGACAATGACCCAAAACACACGGCCAAGGCAACAAAGGAGCGGCTCAAGAAGAAGCACATTAAGGTCCTGGAGTGGCCTAGCCAGTCTCCAGACCTTCATCCGATTGAAAATCTGTGGAGGGAGCTGAAAGTTCGAGTTGCAAAACGTCAGCCACTGAATCTTAATGACTTGGAGAGGATCTGCCAAGAGGAGTGGGCCAAAATCCCTCCTGAGATGTGTGCGAACCTGGGGGCCAACTCCAGGAAACATCTGATCTGTGTGATTGCCAACAAGGGATTTGCCACCAAGTACTAAGTCATGTTTTGTGAAGGGGATCAAATCCTTCTTTCCCTCATGAACATGCAGATCAGTCATCATTTGCATTTCATTTGAATTTTTTGTTGCTATTCTGTCTCTCAGTGTTACAATACACCGAACATTTGATTTTTAGACCGATCATTTCTTTGTGAGTGGGCAAACATTCAAACTCAGCAGGGCAGCAAATACGCATTTCCTTCACTGTATCTAGGAGGGTGCTACACAGGACATCCTCTCAGTTCCTCAGATGAACTCCATGTTATCCAAACCTGGTCTATATCCCATTCATAGACTTTCTGTTCACAATTTATATTACCACTTTCAGAGCAGTTTGTGATGTCGTTGTTTCTTTTCTTCCTCTGTAGAACTTTTTAGGTCATCAAAAGCACCAAAGCCAGCTCAGAAGCTCACCGCCTTCCAGTTGATGGACGGCATTGAGCCTGTGGTGTTCAGCTTGTGTGCTGAAGATAAAAGTAGCGTGGACAAGACGAAGGTTTGGCTACAGCAGCTGATCGACAATGAGCAGGCGGAGAAGGTGATCAAAGAGGAATGTATCTCTGAACTAGAAGAAGACGAGGTGCAGAAGATCTCCGACCTCCAGAAAAAATTTCAGGTCTCTGTCATTTACAAACCACCTGACACCTCCATCCAGATTGTGGGCCTCACCCGAGACGTCTTACCTGTGTCTGGGGAGATCGAAATTATTATAAACCGGGTGAAAGACAGAAAGAACAAGGAGCGGGCAGCGGAGCTCACAGGGAAACTGGTGGAATGGAGATATAACAATGGGGGAACTATGGTTCCCTTCGACAAGATGACAAACCTGGAGCTGGAAGAGGCAAAAAATGACAACAAGGTTCAGATCACAATCCAGATCCAAGGACACCAATATACTGTCAGTGTACAAGCAGAAACAGCCACAGACAAGTATGGAAACCAAATTCAGGTCCAACGTGTTGTGAAACATGGTAATATGGCTTTTATTGTTAATACATTGTACACCAAATTTTTATTTGTTGAGTTTCTCTTTGGGTCCTGACTAAACATCTTATCTTTCAGATGGAGACCCTCATAGATTACCATCACACTGGAAGCCAATGGGTGAGATTCGTGTGATGGAAGTGGATGTTGATCCAGGAACTCCTGAATACTACGACGTACAGAAGAAATTCCCGAGGAACTGGGGAAGCACAATACTAATGGTAATGTCTTTGATACATTGTGCTGAACGATATTACATGTTTTCTGCTTGAACTGAACTGGGCATACCATCATGGTACTGGAGGCTGGTGCTGAGTATGTGTCATGGAGTAAGTGGATCCTCCATGCCAGGGAGAGATGTTTGACTTACCTGGAGAGTTACTGGGTCAAACCATTGTTGGATGGGGCAAGATATACCCCTGGTAGAGGCTCCTGTGGTGACTTGTGATCCAGGCTGGATAGATGTAAAGTGCTGATCTGGTAGATCATGGCATCAAGAAACATTACAACAGAATGGCAGGATGTACGGCCAAATAATTAAAGTATATGTGATCAGGCAATGAGCTGGAGGTAATTTTCCGACTCCGTAGCAAGGCCACATCCACTGCAGGTAGTCTAGTGCGTGTAGTATGAAGATTCTACAGCAGAACAGAAGAACAGCAGTGTAACAGAAGCGGACCCCGACTGCACTAGGGTATTTCCGTTTCCCTATCCGAACACAGATCCACGGACACCACCGCTGACCATACAAGACGAGACAGTACCAGACTCGTATTAAAACAGGAAATGGACTGGTTTATTTTAACACAGAGACAAGATATACAGTGAGGAACAGAAGTATTTGAACACCCTGCGATTTTGCAAGTTCTTCCACTTAGAAATCATGGAGGGGTCTGAAATTTACATTGTAGGTGCATTCCCACTCTGAGAGATAGAATAAAAAAAAAAATTCAGGAAATCCCATTGTATGATTTTTAAACAATTTATTTGTCTTGCACTGCTCACCATAAGTATTTGAACCCCTAAGAAACAGCAAGAATTCTGGCTCTCAAAGACCTGTTACTGCGCCTTTACAAAGTCCCCCTCTACTCCACTCATTCATCTCACTTAGTAGCACCTATCTGAGCTCTTTAAAGACACTTGTCCACTCCACAGTCAGTCAGACGCCAACTACTACCATGGGCAAGATCAACTGTAAGAGCAATTATTTGAAAATGGAAGAGGCTAAAGACGACTGTCAGTCTCCCTCGGACTGGGGCTCCATGCAAGATCTCACCTCATGGGGTATCATTGATGACAAGAAAGGTAAGGAATCAGCACAGAACTACAAGCGAGGAGCTGCTCAATGACATGAAGAGAGCTGGGACCACAGTTTCACAGGTCACTGTCGGTAGAACACTACGCCGTCATGGTTTCCAATCATGCATTGCACGGAAGGTTCCCCTGCTCAAGTCATCACATGTCCAGGCCCGTCTGAAGTTTGCCAATGACCATCTAGATGATCCAGAGGAGGCATGAGAGAAAGTCATGTGGTCAGATGAGACCAAAGTAGAACTTTTTGGTCTAAACTTCACTCGTGTTTGGAGGAAAAAGAAGGATGAGTTGCATCCCAAGAACACCATCCCTACTGTGAAGCATGGGGGTGGTAACATCATGCTTTGGGGGTGCTTTTCTGCGAAGGGGACAGGATGACTGCACTGTATTAAGAAGAGGATGAATGGGGCCATTTATTGTGAGATTTTGAGCAACAACCTTCTTCCCTCAGTCAGAACATTGAAGATGGGTCGTGGCTGGGTCTTCCAACATGACAACGACAGCCAGGATAACCAAGGAGTGGCTCCGTAGGAAGCATATCAAGGTTCTGGAGTGGCCTAGCCAGTCTCCACACCTACAGTTGCAAGAAAAAGTATGTGAACCCCTTGGGATTCCGTGGAGTTTTGCATGAATTGGGCATAAAATGTGCTCTGAACGTCATCTAAGTCACAACAATAGAAGAACACAGTCTGCTGAACATAATACTACACAAACATTAGATGTTGCCATGGTTTAATTGCACATAACATGTAAACATTCACAGTGCAGGGAGGAAAAAGTATGTGAGGCCCTAGCCTAATGACTTCTCCCAGAGCTAATTGGAGCCAGGAGTGAGCCAACCTTGACTCCAATCAGTGTGATGATATTGGATGTGTTGCTGACAGCTGTCCTGCCCTTAAAAAACACACACCTGTTTTGGGTTTACTGGTTTTAAGAAGCAATGTCTTTTTTTTTTTTTTATAAAATATACATTGGCTTTGTGTAAGTGTCTAACTCAGTGAGGGTCTTATAAATTTTTGCCGTACCTCGCCTCCCATCACTTCGTGTTTCTAACAACCTCTCAAACAGATTCCAATCCTTTCTCGATCTCAACGGTTTTGGAAGGTTTCTGACAAAGTGTTTTAATTGGTGATATTTCCACTCATTTATTTTAATGAAGAGTTCCCTTTTATCTTTTTTCAAATCCTTAAGTGTTCTCAATTCCTGTCCTTCCATAATATCTCTCAATTGGATATCTTCTTTTTTAAACCATTTTCCTGTGCTCTCCTCTTTACCTGGAGGAAAATAATCCGTGTTCCTCAGTGATATTAATTGTGAATTAAAATCCCATTTCATAAGTTTATGCAATTTATCCCAAACCTTTAAAACATTTAATGTAAAAACACTTGTGGTATCTTTTAACCCTCTATACTGTGCTGGTGCCCATATAATTCTACTCAAGGTAACTCCACTTAATTCATTCTCAATCTGAACCCACCTTTTCCCCTCTTGGTTATGTGTCCAATCATAAATTCTCGCTAGGACTGCTGCTCTATAATACCTCTTAATATCTGGTACTCCCAAACCTCCCTTCTCCTTTTTTCTACTTAACAAGTCATATGATATTCTAGGTTTTTTATTTTTCCATATGTATTTTGTTAACATCCTTTTTATTATTTTAAAAAAGACCTCCAGGATTTTGACTGAAATCATCTGGAATTTATAGAGGATTTTTGGTACAATTATCATTTTTATCAAGTTTATACGGCCTATCCAAGACGGATTACCTCCTCCCAATCTCCTTAGTTCCTCCTTGATCTCATTTAAGAGTGGGATATAGTTTAATTTATACAGGTTCGTATATGAAGCAGAAAGTTTAACCCCCAGATACTTTATCTCTCTATTTTTCCATATAAAAGGGAATTCTTTTTGTATTTTTTCTTTTTCACTATTTGGAGGTTTACATTTAAGATCTCAGTTTTTCTTGGATTGCTTTTCAAGTTTGATAGCTCCCCATAATCCTTTAAGCTCTTCATTAGATTTGTGAGTGTTATCCTAGGATTTCCCACATAAAACAACAGGTCATCTGCAAAGGCAGCTACTTTGTGTTCGACTTCCCCTATCTGCACTCCTTTTATATCTATATTCTGCCTAATAGTTGCCAATAAAGGTTCCAATGCCAATACATACAACAATGGGGATAGTGGACATCCCTGTCTAGTTCCATTTGACATCCCAATAGGTTCCGACCTCTCTCCATTAACCATGACAACCGCTGAGGGCTCTCTATACAACTTTCCTATCCACTCTCTCATTCTTACTCCCATTTCTAGAGTTTCCAGGGTATCCATCATAAAGCCCCAATCTACTATATCGAATGCCTTTTCAGCATCAATCGAAAGCACTACTACCGGGGTTTTCCCCTTCCTAGCTTTTTGGATAAGCAACAGAGTTCTCAGCCCATTATCTCTACCCTCCCTCCCTGAGACAAATCCTACCTGGTCCCCCTGGATCCATTCTGGCATAAGATCTTTTAGCCTATTTGCTAGGACCTTTGCGTATAGCTTAGTATCTATGTTCAAAAGTGATATCGGTCTATAGCTAGAGCACTGAGAGACATCCTTCCCTTCCTTTTGTATCAGCACCACATGGGCCTGTAAAGATTCCCATCTCATCTCCATCTCTCCTCCCAGGGCATTCATATATTTCTTCAATTTGGGTATTAACAGGTCACTGTATTTTTTATAGTACCTCACTGTATAACCATCTGGGCCAGGGCTTTTCCCCGTCATAGTACTCTTTAATGCTCTTATTATTTCTTCCTGTGTAATTTCCAAATCAAGGGAATTCAGTTGGTCATAGCTTAGCTTCGGTAGTCCTGCGTTTTTTAGATATTCCCTTCTTTTCTCTCTTCTCTCATTTCCGTTTATATTTATTGGATCTTGGGAGGCAATATTATACAGCTTACTATAGTATTCTTTAAACACCTTAATGATCTCTTTAGTAGAATAAACCATTTCTCCCTTGGGGTTTTTTATTTTCTCTATATAGTTCCTATTTTATTTTTTCCCTCAAGGCTCTCTTTAAATATTTTCCTGGTTTATCTCCCCATCTATATCTCTCACTTGCAACTTTGTTAAAAACTCTTCTCTTCTCCTCCTCCATCAGTAGCTCTAGCTCTTCTTTCTTTTTTATTACCTTCTGTATTATCTCTTCTGATCTTTTACTTTTATGTATCTGCTCCAGGTCAGATATTTCTTTTAGCAGCCCAGTAAGTTTTTCTCTTCTTTCCCTTTTCTTTTTTGCCCCAGACGCAATCAATATACCTCTTATATAGGCCTTATGGGACTCCCACACTGTAGCCACCGACACCTCCCCTGTCTCATTCTCTTGAAAAAATCTTTCAATCTCTTCTCTGATTTTCTGATCCACCTCCTGATCCAGGAGAAGAGCCTCGTTCAACTTCCAACCTATCCCACCTGTCAATCGTCTTCTCCACCTCACTTTCAGTGTAACAGGGGCATGATCTGAAAGGGACATCACCTCTATTTCTACTTTATCCACCAATTCTATAAGTTGATGGTCTACCAATATATAATCCAATCTGGAGTACATCTCGTGTGCTTTGGAGAAGAAGGTATAATCTCTCTCTTTTCCATGAATCACTCTCCAAATATCCACCAGTTGACACTCATGTATCACCCCCTTCAGGAATCTCAGAGCTCTACCTCCCTTTCGTTGCACAGAAGAGGTCGTATCCATTTGTTGGTCCATACAAAAATTCAAATCCCCTGCCACTATCAAGCGTCCCTTCTTAAAGGCCATCAGTTTTCTCAAGACTCCCTTCAGATAAGCTTCTGGTCTTTTATTTGGGCAATAGATATTCACAATTGTACATTCCTGCTCTTGTAATCTACCCTTCAAGAACAAAAATCTCCCCTCAGGATCTACCTCTCTCTCTTCTATCTCCAACATTACATTTTTTGCAAACCCTATCGCTACTCCCTTAGCTCTCTTGATTGGGGAATCCGCATAAAACCATGTTGGGTAATTTCTAGAGTACAACTTTATATTTGACTTGATCTCTAGGTGTGTCTCCTGCAAAAATACCACCGAATGCCTCTCTATGCTGTAGCTCCTTGAATAATTTAAATCTCTTCCCAGGACAGTTCAATTCCTTTACGTTATATGTTATAAATCGGAGATCTTCCATCTGTCTTATCTCTCTGTTTTCTTTTTTTTTTTCCTTCCATCATGCAGAGTGTTGTCCCTAAAGTCCCTCCCTCCCTAGCCCTCCCCCCCCGACACCTCCTCCCCCCCACCCTCCCACCTCCCTACCCCCCCAGGCCTCCTTTGCCTTTGGATCATATTCCAACTCTGATCCCTCTATAGGGGTTCGACTCCGCCCATGACCGCTCACCTTCCCCCCCTCCTCCCCGGTGTCCCCTTATCTATTGACTCTCTATTTCCTCTTTTAACCAGCTGCCACTTTCCTGATCCACAAATGTCCAACTCTCCCTCCTCCACTTCCCAACCCGGTATCACTTGTCTCTGCAGTCCAAGTTTATCGCAGAAATCTTCCATATCTTCCGGAAATCTTAAAGTAGCTGTAATTCCATCCCTCCAACCGATTACGTTTGTGGCACGTCCCCATCTGTATTTCACATTACATTTTTCATCACTTCTAGTAGGGGTTTCAGTGATCTCTTCCTTCTCTGCTGTTAAATCTTTAAAAATTTGAATACTTTTCCCTCCATATACAGTCATGGCCGAAATTGTTGGCACCCTTGATATTTTTCCTGAAAATCAAGTATTTCACACAAAAAAGGTATTGCATTAACACATGTTTTGCTATACACATGTTTATTCCCTTTGTATGTATTGGAACAAATATAAAACAGAGGCAGAAAAGCAAATATGACATAATGTCACACAAAACCCCAAAAATGGGCTGGACAAAAGTATTGGCACCCTTAACTTAATATTTGGTTGCACACCCTTTGGAAAACATAACTGAAATCAGTCGCTTCCTATAACCATCAATAAGCTTCTGACACCTCTCACCCGGAATTTTGGACCACTCTTCCTTTGCAAACAGCTCCAGGTCTCTCTTATTGGAAGGACACCTTTTCCCAACAGCAATTTTAAGATCTCTCCACAGGTGTTCAATGGGATTTAGATCTGGGCTCATTGCTGGCCACTTCAGAACTCTCCAGCGCTTCTTTGCCATCCATTTCTGAGTGCTTTTTGACGTATGTTTGGGGTCATTGTCCTGCTGGAAGACCCAGGATCTTGGACGCAAACCCAGCTTTCTGACACTGGGCCCTACAGTGCGACCCAAAATCCTTTGGTAATCCTCAGATTTCATGATGCCTTGCACACAGTCAAGGCACCCAGTGCCAGAGGCAGCAAAACAACCCCAAAACATCATTGAACCTCCACCATATTTTACCGTAGGTACTGTGTTTTGTTCTTTGTAGGCCTCATTCCGTTTTCGGTAAACAGTAGAATGATGTGCTTTACCGAAAAGCTCTATCTTGGTCTCATCTGTCCACAAGACGTTTTCCCAGAAGGCTTTTGGCTTACTCAAGTACATTTTGGCAAACTGTAGTCTTGCTTTTTTATGTCTCTGTGTCAGCAGTGGGGTCCTCCTGGGTCTCCTGCCATAGCGTTTCATTTCATTTAAATGTCGACGGATAGTTCGCGCTGACACTGATGCTCCCTGAGCCTGCAGGACAGCTTGAATGTCTTTGGAACATGTTTGGGGCTGCTTATCCACCATCCGGACTATTCTGCGTTGCAATCTTTCATCAATTTTCCTCATCCGTCCACGACCAGGGAGATTAGCTACAGTGCCATGGGTTGCAAACTTCTTGATAATGTTGCGCACTGTGGACAAAGGCAAATCTAGTTCTCTGGAGATGGACTTGTAACCTTGAGATTGTTGATATTTTGCCACAATTTTGGTTCTCAGGTCCTCAGACAGTTCTCGTCTCCTCTTTCTGTTGTCCATGCTTAGTGTGGCACAGACAGACACACAATGCAAAGGTTAAGTGAACGTCTCTCCTTTTTATCTGCTTTCAGGTGTGATTTCTATATTGCCCACACCTGTTACTTGCCCCAGGTGAGTTTACAGGAGCATCACATGCTTGTAACATTCTTATTTATCCGCAGTTGTGAAAGGGTGCCAATACTTTTGTCCAGCCCATTTTTGGAGGTTTGTGTGACATTATGTCGAATTTGCTTTCTTTCCTCCCTTTTTTTGTTTTGTCCCAATACACACAAAGGGAATAAACATGTGTATAGCAAAACATGTGTTAATGCAATACGTTTCGTGAGAAATACATGATTTCCTGGAGAAATATCAAGGGTGCCAACAATTTCGGCCATGACTGTATAATACTTGTTCTTCCTTTAATCTTTTTCCATATCTCTTCTCTATCTCCAAAATTATGAAATTTAACAATTATATCTCTTGGTTTTTCTACCTCCTTTTCTTGTTGATACTTCCCAATCCTGTACACTCCGTCCAATTTAAACATCTCCTCATCCGGTTTATCCATTATGGAGTTCAAAATTTTGCCAGTTAGCTCTTTTAAATCTTTTAAATCTTCCCCGTGTCAATTCCGGAACTCCTCTTACTCTGAGATTATTTCTCCTTTCTCTATTTTCTTGTTCTTCCATCATATAAAGCAGTCTCTTTTGTTCTTTTCTATTTTCTATTATCCATTTCTCTAATTTTGGGATGGTTTGGGTATGAGTGTGAACTTTTCCCTCCATTTCCTCCACCCTAGTTAACAATTGTCCCAGTTCTTCCCTGATCATCCCCATCTCTTGCTTTATTGATTTTTTCAAACCTTTAAACATCTCCGCCATTTCCTTTTTATTAGGGATTTGCATATCTCTTTCAAGATCTCTCGGTTCAGTGCCTTCCATTATTTGTTGACTATTATAAACCGGCCCAGGGAAAGTCTCGGGCTGTTATCCAGACTTATTTCCAGTTCACTTTTTTCACTTATTCCCTGAGTTCTTTCTGGGGTAACATTTCCTTGTGACACATATTTCTTAATCGTACCAGTTTGGGTGTTCTTAGGCCCACTTCCTTTAGTATTTTTACCTTTCATGTTGTTTTTGAACCTTTTACTCTTATTTCAAGAGCTCCTGTTCTCTTACTCCTCCCGTTCTTCAGACCCAACCTAGAAATCCCCTATTTCTTATATTTCAGATTATATATTTAATGCAATTTCTTACTACAGTCACCTGGAGATCTAATACGAGGAATCAATGTATATAAAACTCCAATATACAAGTCCAATGTATAAAGAGTGTAAAAGAAGACCAGAGGGAAAATCCGCGGTCATCACTCACCCTCCACGTTAGAAAATCACTCCAGAAACAGTACTCCTCTGTAGTTGTATCTTCTTGAAGGGATTCCTGGGGATCTCATATATCTCATGTGGCTTATCTTCCCATCAAATACCTCCTTAGATTGGAGGTAGTATACTGGTTGGTAGTAAATATAGAGAGTTTCGGAGTAGTATGAAGGTTGGGGGGTTATCCATATTATGGAGGTGATGTAAAGCTGTAAGGATGGTATAATATGATATAATATAGAGATGGTATGGAGGTAGGGAGGCTGAAGGAATCAGGGAGATGGTATATAGATGGTGGAATGTGGAGGTAGTATGCCGGTTACTCTCCCCCAGATCTCCAGCTTACACAGACTCCAGGCAGTCTCTCCCACACCCATAGCTCCTCCGCGGCTGCCCACGTGTCGGCGCCGCTGCACTGCCTCGTCTGTCTCCCTGGCGTCTCCCTGGCAACTCCACTCCTCCACCGAAGCCGCCGCAGGACGTCACAGGAAACCCCCAGGCATCCTTCTCCTGATGTCCTTCTCCCGGCTCTCGGCTCTCCCGGCTCTCTCCTGTCTCCAGGCTGACCGACCGTCGCCTAGAACCCTCTCCAGGTGGGTGAGTTTCCACACACCCTCCGTTGCAGCTGGTCTCTCTAATGGGGCCTCATAGGGAGCATACTTAAGAAGCACTGTCTGATGTGAACCATGCCTCGCAGAAAAGAGCTCTCAGAAGACCTACCATCAAGAATTGTTGACTTGCATGAAGCTGGAAAGGGTTACAAAAGTATCTCCTTGAGCCTTGATGTTCATGTGTCCACGGTAAGACAGACTGTCTACAAATGGAGAAAGTTTAGCACTGTTGCTACTCTCCCTAGGCGTGGTCGTCCTGTAAAAATGACTGCAAGAGCCCAGCGCAGAATGCTGCATGAGGTAAAGAAGAATCCCAGAGTGTCAGCTAAAGACCTACAGAAATCTCTGGCACATGCTAACATTTTTGTTGACACATCTACAATAAGGAAAACTTGAATCAAGAATGGAGTACATGGGAGGACACCACGGAGGAAGCCATTGCTGGCCAAAAAGAAGATTGCAGCACGTTTGAAGTTTGCAAAAGAGCACCTGGATGTTCCACAGCACTACTGGCAAAATATACTGTGGACAGATGACACCAAGATTGAGTTGTTTGGGAAGAACACACAACACTATGTGTGGAGAAAAAAAGGCCCAGCACACCAACATCAAAACCTCATCCCCACTGTGAAACATGGCGGAGGGAGCATCATGGTTTGGGGCTGCTTTGCTGCCTCAGGGCTGGACGGATTGTTGTCATTGATGGGAAAATGAATTCCAGAGTTTATCATTTTGCAGGAAAACGTACGACCATCTGTCCGCCAACTGAAGCTCCGCAGAGGATGGGTGATGGAACAGGACAATGACCCAAAGCATACAAGTAATTCAACAAAACAATGGCTGCAACAGAACAGAATACGCCTTCTGGAGTGGCCCAGTCAGAGTCCTGACCTCAACCCCATTGAAATGCTGTGGCATGACCTTAAGAGAGCGATTCACACCAGACATCCCAAGAATATTGCTACACTGAAACAGTTTTGTGAAGAGGAGTGGTCCAAAATGACTCCAGATCGTTGTGCAGGTCTGATCTGCAACTACAGGAAACGTTTGGTTGAGGTTATTGCTGCCAAAGGAGGGTCAACCAGTTATTAAGTCCAAAGGTTCACATACTTTTTCCTCCCTGCACTGTGAATGTTTACATGTTATGTGCAATTAAACCATGGCAACATCTAATGTTTGTGAAGTATTATGTTCAGCAGACCGTGTTCTTCTATTGTTGTGACTTAAATGACGTTCAGAGCACATTTTATGCCCAATTCATGCAAAACTCCACGTAATCCCAAGGGGTTCACATACTTTTTCTTGCAACTGTAAATCCAATAGAACATCTTTGGAGGGAGATGAAACTCCGTGTTCTCAGCGACAGCCCTGAAACCTGACAGATCTAGAGGAGATCGGTGTGGAGGAGGGGGCCAAAATCCCTGTTGCAGTGCAAACCTGGCCAAGGACTACAGGAAATGTCTGACCTCTGGAATTGCAAACAAAGGCTTCTGTACCAAATATTAACACAGATTTTCTCAGGGGTTCAAATACTTCTGTTCAGCAGTGCAAGACAAATAAATTCTTTAAAAATCATACAATGGGATTTCCTGAATTTTATTTTTTAAATTCTGTCTCTCAGAGTGGGAATGCACCTACAATGTGAATTTCAGACCCCTCCATGATTTCTAAGTGGGAGAACTTGCAAAATCGCAGGGTGTTCAAATACTTCTGTTCCTCACTGTATACACAGGGCGGGGCAATACATTTAGTAACAAGAGACCCACAGCAGACACCCCCACCAAGTCAATACACAAACACATACATCCCATAATAGTTTGCCCCCAAGCAGGACACACAATAGAACAATGGGATGCAACCAAGTGACATTAAACAATGAACAACCCCCCCACACCCCACCTATACTTGTCTACTCAATAGTAGGACATTTCACACTTCACCCCTAACGGGCACAGGGTGACTTACACATAATAGGGATATGGGGAGCTGAGACAGGGGTCTCCCCACCTCTCCAAAGGGGGCTGTGTTCCATAGGCCCCCCCACCCAAAGTCACTCCCGTCACAAGCAGAAAGGGCAAACAGACTGCTCTAGGATGAAGGATCCACAAGAGAGTGTATAATCGGGGATTAGATTTGATTATGACAGTATGCTGCAAAGAACTGGGCATTGCAATTACAGAATAACAACTGGCACTATGGAATGGGCAGACATAAGCCTTCAGTAGAATATTCCACCCATAACATCATCATTAGAGTAGTTGGATACTTAACTTCAATGTGCACGAGGATCAGTCTGCAGTCTGGTATTCCTGGAGATGATCTGGGATGCGTTGTCCTTCAAAGAGATATGAAGGCGAGACGTGGATGTGAGTTATGGTCTCAGCTGCTTCCTCTCTGGTAGCAACAGACAGACCCTGCACAAGATAGATACAGAGGGGTGTAGAGAAAGGTCATTACACTTGAGGCTATTATTAAAGATGTTTATTAAAATTTCAGTCCACGGGTGGTAAGTAGAGCCAAAGTGTTGGCTGTGATGGCTGGTGCAGGGAAGACTGACCAGGAACCGAAGTGCAGATACAATAGGAGCCCTTTACGTGCTGTAAAATGATGAAGATCTGACATACCAGTTCTCTGTCATTTTACAGCACCTAAAAGGCTATTATCATAGCCCTGATCACACCAACCATCACAGTCCTGACGAAGGGGGAGGCATTTCCCCCGAAACACACTGTTTCTACTCATCACCTGTGAAGTGTGAATTTAAAAATATATTTTTAATAGCGTCGAGTGTGCTGACCTTCCATTTCAAGCACGCCTCTACATCCATCTGAATGATACTTGACCTGTAACTGTATTCATCATAGAATATGTCCTCTCCTGTGTAATGGTTGGAGCACTCTGCAGTTTACTGGTAAAACATTGTATACATCAGGGTCTTTGTATGTCTTGTCCTCCCAGATTCTTCGTGTACAGAACAGAGATCTCTGGCTCAACTATCAGATAAAAAAGCAGAACATCGACTCCAAGAACGGTTCCACCACCAATGAGAAGGAGCTTTTCCATGGGACCGACTTAAGCTCCATCCAACACGTAATATGTCATGGGTTCAACCGCAGCTACGCAGGGAGAAATGGTGAGAGATTTCAGAGGAACAATAACAGCTTAATAGCCAACACTGTAATATAAAAAAGATCTGGATATGTGTAGCACCCTTCTAGGTAGCTAAGGGGAGCTAGTTAATATTTTTGTAGATAGAAGGTCACAACTGAGAGGCTCTGCAGATCACCTCTCTGATACTTCCCCCTAATCTAGAGACTTGGAGAAGTCTCTAGAACTCAGTAGGTCGGGGGGTGAGGGGTGGCTGATCTGTATGCTTAAGGGATCCCAACCAATACCCAAGCAGGAAGCTTGATATGGGGTTGGGACAGCCTTTAAGCATAGATACATAGTTAGTCTGGCTGAAAAAAAGACAAAAGTCCATCCAGTTCAACCATGAAAAAAAAATTATAATCCTACACCCACAGTTGATCCAGAGGAAAGGAAAAAAAACCCAGCAAAGCACGATCCAATTTGCTCCTGCAGGGGAAAAAAATTCCTTCCTGATCCCCTGAGAGGCAATTAGATATTCCCTGGATCCACTTTACCAGCATAGCAGAGCCTGCTCAGTAGCAGAAGATATGCGAGCAGGAGATGAGTGTGGAGCCTGGGAGGGGGCCCAGTGAGAAGGGGCCTGCCTCCTGGACAGGATCAAGGCTTTACCTCACCAGCCCCCTGAGAGAGGACCACCTGCGGAGCTAAGGAAGGAGCAATTCCAGCAGAAGGCCTGAAGGCAGCTACCAACTTACAGCTTGAAGGAGAGGAACAGTAAGTACTTCTACACCCCCTGGAACAGAGAAGGGGAGAGGGCATTTGGGTGAGAAACCTGACTAACCCTTAGCTGTATTGTGCTTTTAAGGCAGCAGATTCTGGGTCCCCTTGTCCAGGGAAAGCCTTCAGATTGCTGGATAGAAGAAGAATATCTAGGGGGTTGGGGTGGTGCACCAGGAGAGGATGGAGAGCTCTTAAAGAAAAGAGAAAAACCCTTTTGTGGACTTGTACATAGTTGCTAAGGAGTTGTCCTCGGTTTACAGTTCCTTGCATTCCTCAACCCCATCCAAATTCAATAACCCTAATAAAAGCCCCAAAAATATGTTCTAGGACAGTTCACTGTGTCTGGAGTGCAAGCCAGGAAGAAAATGTGTGTTGCTTGGCTGTGCAGAACTATAGGGGGACCCAAATATTTAGAAACTTCTAAGGGGGCAATGCGACATATGTATGTAAATAGAGAGAATGTACGGGGCCATCAATATCTGCAGGAAATAAGACTGTGGATTGGTGATCCAGGGAATGGCTGAGTGCCTTAGGGGATTGCATTATGTAAAGGTTTTTGTCTTCCTCTGGATCAACTGCAGACTTCATGCTGGACATCAGAGCTGCCTCTTCTAAACACATACGATAACATATCCCCACCAGGTTTCTGTCTCTGTCTCAATCCATGTTGGAGAGATTTCCTCTCACTTCCAGTCCTAGTGTCACGATCAGGGGTCAGGCTCAAAGACCAGTTGCTATAGCAGTGGAAAGGCTTACGTGAAACCAGCAGGATAGGTACACTGGCAGGTCACTGTGGCTCACCTGAGGTGCGGAGTCTAAGTAGCAACCGGTGTTCACCAGAGCTCCTGATGGTGAAGATGGATTTGGCTGCTTGTTAGCACCAGGTCGCGGTCCTCAGGATCACCCCACCAGGAGGTGAGCAAGCAGAGGTCCAGTAGCGTATAAGGAGGTAAGGATCAAACAGAAGCGTGGTCAGTCAACAAGTCAAGGTCGGTAATGAGCAGTCGCAGGTTGGGATCAAGCAGAAGCGTAGTCGAGAACACGCCAAGGTCGGTAATGAGCAGTTGCAGGTTGGGATCAGGCAGAAGCGTAGTCGAGAACACGCCAAGGTCAGTAATGAGCAGTCGCAGGTTGGGATCAGGCAGAAGCGTAGTCGAGAACAAGCCAAGGTCGGTAATGAGCAGTCGCAGGTTGGGATCAGACAGAAGCGTAGTCGAGAACACACCAAGGTCAGTAATGAGCAGTCGCAGGTTGGGATCAGGCAGAAGCGTAGTTGAGAACACACCAAGGTCGGTAATGAGCAGTCACAGGTTGGGATCAGGCAGAAGCGTAGTCGAGAACAAGCCAAGGTCGGTAATGAGCAGTCGCAGGTTGGGATCAGGCAGAAGCGTAGTCGAGAACAAGCCAAGGTCGGTAATGAGCAGTCGCAGGTTGGGATCAGGCAGAAGCGTAGTCGAGAACAAGCCAAGGTTGGTAATGAGCAGTCGCAGGTTGGGATCAGGCAGAAGCGTAGTCGTGAACACACCAAGGTCGGTAATGAGCAGTCGCAGGTTGGGATCAGGCAGAAGCGTAGTCGAGAATAAGCCAAGGTTGGTAATGAGCAGTCGCAGGTTGGGATCAGGCAGAAGCGTAGTCGAGAACAAGCCAAGGTCGGTAATGAGCAGTCGCAGGTTGGGATCAGGCCGAAGCGTAGTCGAGAACAAGCCAAGGTCGGTAATGAGCAGTCGCAGCTTGGGATCAAGCAGAAGCGTAGTCGAGAACAAGCCAAGGTCGGTAATGAGCAGTCGCAGGTTGGGATCAAGCAGAAGCGTAGTCGAGAACAAGCCAAGGTCGGTAATGAGCAGTCACAGGTTGGGATCAGGCACAAGCGTAGTCGAGAACACGCCAAGGTCGGTAATGAGCAGTCGCAGGTTGGGATCAAGCGGAAGCGTAGTCAAGAACAAGCCAAGGTCGGTAATGAGCAGTCACAGGTTGGGATCAGGCAGAAGCATAGTCGAGAACAAGCCAAGGTCGGTAATGAGCAGTCGCAGGTTGGGATCAGGCAGAAGCGTAGTCGAGAACACGCCAAGGTCGGTAATGAGCAGTCGCAGGTTGGGATCAAGCAGAAGCGTAGTCGAGAACAAGCCAAGGTCGGTAAGGAGCAGTCGCAGGTTGGGATCAAGCAGAAGCGTAGTCGAGAACAAGCCAAGGTCGGTAATGAGCAGTCGCAGGTTGGGATCAGGCAGAAGCGTAGTCGAGAACAAGCCAAGGTCGGTAATGAGAAGTCGCAGGTTGGGATCAGGCAGAAGCATAGTCGAGAACAAACCAAGGTCGGTAATGAGAAGTCGCAGGTTGGGATCAAGCAGAAGCGTAGTCGAGAACAAACCAAGGTCGGTAATGAGAAGTCGCAGGTTGGGATCAAGCAGAAGCGTAGTCGAGAACAAGCCAAGGTCGGTAATGAGCAGTCACAGGTTGGGATCAGGCAGAAGCGTAGTCGAGAACAAGCCAAGGACGGTAATGAGCAGCCGCAGGTTGGGATCAGGCAGAAGCGTAGTCGAGAACACGCCAAGGGTCAATAACGAGTGATAGCAAAATACGGATAACAGCAGAGATGATAAAGAGCACGATACTGGCTGGAGAGCACAAAAATCTGGCAAACAGGAAGTGCAGAGACATGGCTTATATCAGGAAGTTCATGGGAGGAGCAAGGGGTTCAAGGTTCATAATAAACAAGGTCAAGGCAGGATCATCCAAATAACTGTCAAGGGAGCTGTCCAGTATTCCAGGTGGCTCAGCAAGAAGAAACATTGCCACTCACCGCAGATTCGGATCCTGGCTCTGACACCTAGTGACACCCTATCACTTGAATTTTGGGAAATCTCCCTTTTAGAGGCACAGACAGTAACAACCTTCAAATAGTGGAAAATGAGGAGAACACCATGAGGTTTCTGATAGTCCAGACAGGGTTTATGAGTTGCAGAGTCCTAAGGAAAGGCCAACGTGTTTTAGGAGACGGCACCTTCCTGGGGCCTTTGGACTTTTAGCTGAAGAGAATCTGGGCACAAGCTTGATACCAGATCACATCTTTAAACCAGGCTTCATATCAATATGGATCTTTTAAGTTTTGTATTTGGTATCCAGATTGTGCCCAGATTCCCTTCCGCTAAATGTTTAAAGTCCCAATGAAGGGGCTCTTTAAGCATCAGAAACACATTCGAGTTTTCTCAAAACTCTGCATCTAATAACTATCACATGGTCTATCAAAAACCCTGTGGTGCTCTTTTGTCTTTCTATTTAAAGACTCCACCCCAAGGACCCAGCCTATGTCTGTGGCCCACTAGAATAGTATTTCTCAATCAGGGTGTCATCTGGGTCCATCAGGGGTGCCACACTGTGTCCGGTATTTTCACACAGCATCATGCATTTCCATGGTGCAGGCAGTACAGTCACTAGCATCACAGAAAACACATGTAGTACTACCCCCTTAGGAGCTGCTGAAGATTTGGATCCCCCTATAGTCCTGCACAGCCAGGCAACATGCATCTTCACCAAGACTTGCACCAGGAGACAGAAAACCAGTCCTTGAGCTTTGTTTTGAAGTCTTATTTGGGATGTAGAACTTGAAAGGGGCAAGGGGAATATGGGATGGCCAAGGGAATGGCAACTGAGGACAAACTTCCTGAACTATAGTGCAACTCTTTATGCACACAAAAATCATCTTCTGAAGAGCTAGCCAGCATCACCCAATGTACCTCTCCTACCCCAGATACTCCTCAATCCGACTGTATGGGGGTATCCCTGGAGAGGGGATCCAGTAATAACTACTAGAGGGCATTGGGTTGAATGGAAAAAAAAAAATTGATGGTGTGTACCCAGCAATAGTGTCATCTTCTCTCCCATGTTTCACTCTCACCTCGAGAACTCCTCTCCTGCTGCACCTCTTTTCTGGAACTCTCCCATATTAACCATTTGCTGACTTCGCTATAGCCGAATGAAGGCTACAGTGTCATTATCCAGTTCTGGGAGGGCATCATATTCTTCCCAGAACCACGGACCTGCTGTGGCACGCACCTGGTGCTCTCTTCGGACAAAGCTGATTACGTGTCACGGTAAAGAGCCAATCACAGTGGCCATTTACCACGTGATCAGGAAAGTACTGCCGATAACCGGCAAGTGTGAAAGGAGACCTCTACACTGGTTAGCAGTGCAGCCCCAACAGTTCCCATCAATGCTGCCTATCATTGCCAATCAGTTCCCAGCAGTGCTTGTCAGTCAGTGCTCATCAGTGCTTCCAATCAGTACCCATCAGTGCTGCAAGTCAGGGCCACCTCTCTGTCCTGCCTATTAGTGCCCTTCAGTGCTGCCTATCAGTACCCATCAGTGCTGTCTATCAGTGCCGCTTATCAGTGCCACCTCATCAGTGCTGCCTCATCAGTGCCCATCAGTGCTGCCTATCAATGCTGCTTCATCAGTGCTACTTTTTATTGCCAATCAGTGCCCATCAGTGCTGCCAATCTGTGCCCATCAGTGCTGCCAGTCAGTGACACCTATCTGTGCTGCTATCACTGCCCTTCAATGCTGCCTATTAGTGCCTGTAACGGAACCGACCCAGTCTGTGCTTGCGTACTTCAGTTAGAATACCGATTCCCCGTCCGAACACCGACCGCAGACACCACAGCTGACCATACAAGACTAGACAACACCAATCTGTCTGAACATGTAACTATTTGAAACTCGAACTGGCTTTTTATACGCTCAGGGGGCAATCTCCCCCCTCCCTGCATAATGACACAGGGCGGGGCAATCCCCCCTCCCTGCATAATGACACAGGGCAGGGCAATCTACACTTAGCAACAAGAGACACACAGGTATTCAAACTTCACACCAGCAGACAGTCCCACCAGGAGGGAGGGCTGCTGGAGACACCCCCCCCCACTAAGCTAATACACATAAACACATACAGTCATGGCCGAAATTGTTGGCACCCTTGATATTTTTCCTGAAAATCAAGTATTTCACACAAAAAAGGTATTGCATTAACACATGTTTTGCTATACACATGTTTATTCCCTTTGTATGTATTGGAACAAATATAAAACAGAGGCAGAAAAGCAAATATGACATAATGTCACACAAAACCCCAAAAATGGGCTGGACAAAAGTATTGGCACCCTTAACTTAATATTTGGTTGCACACCCTTTGGAAAACATAACTGAAATCAGTCGCTTCCTATAACCATCAATAAGCTTCTGACACCTCTCACCCGGAATTTTGGACCACTCTTCCTTTGCAAACAGCTCCAGGTCTCTCTTATTGGAAGGACACCTTTTCCCAACAGCAATTTTAAGATCTCTCCACAGGTGTTCAATGGGATTTAGATCTGGGCTCATTGCTGGCCACTTCAGAACTCTCCAGCGCTTCTTTGCCATCCATTTCTGAGTGCTTTTTGACGTATGTTTGGGGTCATTGTCCTGCTGGAAGACCCAGGATCTTGGACGCAAACCCAGCTTTCTGACACTGGGCCCTACAGTGCGACCCAAAATCCTTTGGTAATCCTCAGATTTCATGATGCCTTGCACACAGTCAAGGCACCCAGTGCCAGAGGCAGCAAAACAACCCCAAAACATCATTGAACCTCCACCATATTTTACCGTAGGTACTGTGTTTTGTTCTTTGTAGGCCTCATTCCGTTTTCGGTAAACAGTAGAATGATGTGCTTTACCGAAAAGCTCTATCTTGGTCTCATCTGTCCACAAGACGTTTTCCCAGAAGGCTTTTGGCTTACTCAAGTACATTTTGGCAAACTGTAGTCTTGCTTTTTTATGTCTCTGTGTCAGCAGTGGGGTCCTCCTGGGTCTCCTGCCATAGCGTTTCATTTCATTTAAATGTCGACGGATAGTTCGCGCTGACACTGATGCTCCCTGAGCCTGCAGGACAGCTTGAATGTCTTTGGAACATGTTTGGGGCTGCTTATCCACCATCCGGACTATTCTGCGTTGCAATCTTTCATCAATTTTCCTCATCCGTCCACGACCAGGGAGATTAGCTACAGTGCCATGGGTTGCAAACTTCTTGATAATGTTGCGCACTGTGGACAAAGGCAAATCTAGTTCTCTGGAGATGGACTTGTAACCTTGAGATTGTTGATATTTTGCCACAATTTTGGTTCTCAGGTCCTCAGACAGTTCTCGTCTCCTCTTTCTGTTGTCCATGCTTAGTGTGGCACAGACAGACACACAATGCAAAGGTTAAGTGAACGTCTCTCCTTTTTATCTGCTTTCAGGTGTGATTTCTATATTGCCCACACCTGTTACTTGCCCCAGGTGAGTTTACAGGAGCATCACATGCTTGTAACATTCTTATTTATCCGCAGTTGTGAAAGGGTGCCAATACTTTTGTCCAGCCCATTTTTGGAGGTTTGTGTGACATTATGTCGAATTTGCTTTCTTTCCTCCCTTTTTTTGTTTTGTCCCAATACACACAAAGGGAATAAACATGTGTATAGCAAAACATGTGTTAATGCAATACGTTTCGTGAGAAATACATGATTTCCTGGAGAAATATCAAGGGTGCCAACAATTTCGGCCATGACTGTACATCCCATAATAGTTTGCTCCCAAGCCAGACACACAATAGAACAATGGGATGCAGCCACATGGCATTAAACAATCCACAACCCCCCCCCCCAATATTTGGACAGATCACCCTGTACCCCTAACAGGCACAGGGTGACTTACACATAATAGGGATATGGGGAGCTGAGACAGGGGTCTACCCACCTCTCTAAAGTGAGCTGTGTTCCATGGGCCCCCCACCCAAAGTGACTCCCATCACATATCTCCCCTTTTGGCAGTAGACTAGCGCAGGAGGAAACCCCAGACGGGTTGACTCCAAAGTTAGTCTGTACTTCCAGTCCCCCAATGCCGGCACCCACACTGTACCCCAAACAAATTGTCCTACACAAAGCATTACTCACCCAGCCAACCTCTGCCTCTCTCGTAAAACATACCCGCCGCTGGGGAGAAGTACGGACTGGTCCTTCTCCTTGAAGTCCTCTCAGCCACTGGAGAGAAGACAGGGTGGCTGGGCCGGCTCCATCATGCTGTGGGGGATCTGGGCCGACTGCCCAGCATCCCTGGGGTATCCAGGTGGTGACTGTAGTTGCTAGGCAGAGACCAGCGGCGCTCTGTCCTGTTGCCAGCACTTCTGCTGAGGACCCCACATCTGCTCCGGCTAACCGTGGGGGAGGGAAGCCGGCCTGCTTCCTCCACTCCCAGACTGTGGATCTGCTGCTGGGATGGCACTCCTCTGTCACTGTCCCCCTGGTGCACAGATCCTGGCTTGGGAGGGAAGACAGTTTCCTCCACTCTGGCTGACTGTGGGGATGGAGGACAACAATCTCCTCTCCCTTCTCCCCCTGGGCCTCTGAAACAACCGCAGTGGCCATCAGTGCCACCTATCAATGTCCGTCATTGCCGCCTATCAATGTCCATCATTGCCGCCTATCAATGTCCGTCATTGCCGCCTATCAATGCCCATCATTGCCGCCTATTAATGTCCATCATTGCCGCCTATCAATGCCCATCATTGCCGCCTATTAATGTCCATCATTGCCGCCTATCAATGTCCGTCATTGCCGCCTATCAATGTCCATCATTGCCGCCTATTAATGTCCATCATTGCCGCCTATCAATGTCCATCAGTGCCACCTATCAATGTCCATCATTGCCGCCTATCAATGCCCATCAGTGCTGTTTATCAGTGCAGCCTCATCAGTGCACATCAATAAATGAGAAAAAATTATCTGTTTGCAAAACTTTATAACAGAAACACTTCACAACAGAAAACTTTTTCTTTTCAAAATTTTCAGTCATTTTCATTTGGTTAGCAAAAAATACCCCCCACCCCCTCAGTGGTGATTAAATATCACCAAAAGAAAGCTCTATTTGTGTGAAAAAAAACTATTTCAGCTGAAAGCTGAAAATTGGCCTGGGCAGGGAGGAGGTGAAAGTGCTCGGTATTGAAGGGGTTAATGTGTGACGTGTCTTTCTTTTCATACAGGTACTCTTTATGGAAATGGCACATATTTTGCAGTGAATGCAGATTATTCTGGTAAATACGCCAGACCTGATGGAAATGGACTGAAGCACATGTACCTGGCCCGCGTTCTCACCGGACTCTACTGTGTTGGAAGCCAAGGGATGATAGCACCTCCAGCCAAAAATCCAGCCAACCCCACCGACCTGTATGACAGCGTGACGAATAACGTCCAGAACCCTTCAATGTTTGTGATATTTAATGACATCCAGGCCTACCCCGAATATCACATCATCTTCCAGTGATGATCTATGGCTGTGTCCGAGGATCACACACATCTCTGGGGCATAGGCTCCTCAATATCTCTGTATTAGTGTCACTTGGTCTGATTGGGATACAATATTGTCAGACCGCGGCGCCATCACTTGCCTACAGAGCCATAACACAGCCAGGCAACAGGTATTTCATTTCCACAGACTTGCATCCAAAGGCAGTGGACCAGTCCATGCGCTTGGTTTTGATATTTTATTTGGGGAATTCAACTTGGAAAGGCAAATAGGAATTATGGGATGACCAGTTGGCTTGCATCAATGGAAGGGGGACACTTCCCTCCTATGTACAAAGGCAGATCCTGGGCTGTTCTTTTCCTGAAAGCCATCAGCCATTGCAGATCAGGCAAAGAACTAGCAGCTCCTCAAAAATCAACTTAACTTCTCATAGTTACATGTAGAGACATGTTTTCTCTTTGTCCCCCTCTAGAGCTGCTTCCAGCTCCGCAGCCTGCAAGCACTACCAGCCCTCCTGGCTTCTCAGAAGATCTCCCGGGACAAATATTAAGGATGTAGCCCAATGCTGTCCTTAGAAAGCTTGCAGCGTGTGGCAGTCTTCCCCCCTTGTAGATCCCATAGAATGCTGCTGTACTCACACTGTCCTCTTTGCTCCCTGCTTCTCCAGGTCTCGATCCCATTCACTACTTACTGCTAAATGTATCCTCCTGAGCCAGCCCCCGTGACCTAGGGAACCCCTCCTAGGCACCAAAGTTTTCTCAGCACTCCGTCTTCCACCCGACACCCCTTTCAGCCTGACTCTCCCATGGCCAGTCCACCACTCTACCAGGGCCTCCAAACCTGGGATTGGCCAGACCCCCATGAATATGCAGATTAGGCCTCCACTCCTTCCTTCTTTCCGACTTCTGGAAGGTGCTATGGTCCTCCAGAGTCAGGAGGAGGTGATAGAGCCACAACCTGTTGAGTCATCCAGCTGACCTGCAATAACCTGACCTTAATCACATGACCATGAGTCATAAACAATGATTTTACCTACAATACACTACACTAGTCTAGTAGCACAGTAGAAGGCGCTACACTAAAATCCACACAAAAATGTGCAAAAAAAGAAAATTAAAGTGAAAATAAAAAATTACCAGATATTAAAGGAGAAGTACAGCCAAAGCTCTTTTGGCTGTACTTCTCCTGTGGATCACAGGAGTGCAGTTCGTCCTGCACTCCTGTGACCTGTCTTCAGATGACAGTGGGATGAAGCTCGCTGTCCTCTGACGTCATGGGAAAGATCCCGACTTTTAGCCCGGGTTCACACTGATGATGTGCAGAATTTGAAGAGTTTTCTGTGCGAATTCCATACTGCATCACAATCGCACCCCATTCCTGCGAACTGCTGCGGGTGTGTATGTTAAGTTAACCACTTCCAGTCCGGACACTTTCACCCCCTTCCAGTCCGAACACTTTCCCCCCCTTCCAGTCCGGACACTTTCACCCCCTTCCAGTCCGAACACTTTCACCCCCTTCCAGTCCGGACACTTTCACCCCCTTCCAGTCCGAACACTTTCACCCCCTTCCAGTCCGGACACTTTCCCCCCCTTCCAGTCCGGACACTTTCCCCCCTTCCAGTCCGGACGCTTTCCCCCCTTCCAGTCCGGACGCTTTCACCCCCTTCCAGTCCAGACGCTTTCCCCCCCTTCCAGTCCGGACGCTTTCCCCCCCTTCCAGTCCAGACATTTTCCCCCTTCCAGTCCGGACACTTTCCCCCCTTCCAGTCCGGACGCTTTCACCCCCTTCCAGTCTGGACACTTTCACCCCCTTCCAGTCCGGACACTTTCACCCCCTTCCATTCCGGACGCTTTCCCCCCTTCCAGTCCGGACGCTTTCCCCCCCTTCCTGTCCGGACACTTTCACCCCCTTCCAGTCCGGACACTTTCACCCCCTTCCAGTCTGGACATTTCCCCTCTTCCAGTCTGGACACTTTCCCCCCCTTCCTGTCCGGACACTTTGACCCCCCTTCCAGTCCCGACACTTCCCCCCCCTTCCAGTCCGGGCACTTTCACCCCCTTCCAGTCCGGACACTTTCCCCCCCTTCCAGTCCGGACACTCCCCCCCCCCTTCCAGTCCGGACACTTCCCCCCCTTCCAGTCTGGACATTCCCTCCCCCTTCCAGTCCGGACACTTTCACCCCCTTCCAGTCCGGACGCTTCCCCCCCTTCCAGTCCGGACGCTTCCCCCCCTTCCAGTCCGGACGCTTTTCCCCCCTTCCAGTCCGGACACTTTCCCCGCCTTCCAGTCCGGACACTCCCCCCTTCCAGTCTGGACACCTTCACCCCCCTTCCAGTCCGGGCAATTTCACCCCCTTCCAGTCTGGACACTTTCCCCCTTCCAGTCTGGACATTTCCCCTCTTCCAGTCTGGACACTTTCCCCGCTTTCCAGTCCGGACATTTTCCCCCTTCCAGTCTGGACACTTTTCCCCCCTTCCAGTCCGGACACTCCCCCCTTCCAGTCCGGACACTTTCCCCCCTTCCAGTCTGGACACTTTCCCCCCCTTCCAGTCGGACACTCCCCCCTTCCAGTCCGGCCAATTTCACCCCTTCCAGTCTGGACACTTTCCCCCTTCCAGTCTGGACATTTCCCCTCTTCCAGTCCAGACACTTTCCCTCCCTTCCAGTCCGGACACTTTCACCCCCTTCCAGTCCGGACACTCCCCCCCCTTCATTTTCCAGCAGGACTTGGCACCCGCCCACACTTCCAAAAGAACCAATACTTGGTTCAATGATCATGGTATCATTGTGCTTGACTGGCCAGCAAACTCGCCTGACCTG